>NW_006293001.1:1731057-1760733 GCF_000327345.1 Myotis davidii | reverse complement strand
GGACACCATAATCATCCCATATTAAATATTAGAGATGTTAAGATATTATTTAGTTTGACTCTTGTGAATTCATATCTCTTATTCTCTTTTTTTATCTCTCTCTCTCTCTCTCTCTCTCTCTCTCTCTCCCTTCCTCTCTGAAATCAATAAAAATATATTTTAAAAAAAGAAGTCTGCAAACTATATTCCTCATTTGCATCTGGCTCTTTGATAGGCTATTAACAGAGAACATTACAGGGGGACAGGAAGGCCAGAGGAGGGAGAAAGGACTCATTTCCTCCTGCTCACTTTGTCCCAACAATCGGTTCAACAGCAGTTGTTTCTACTCTGTCACTTTCTGGTGCTCCCAGAACCAACCCCATTATATCCCCTCAAACAGACCAGCTTCAAACAGGTATTGCCACCTCCTTACAGGTTTGAATTTCAAACCCTCAGGGTCTCTGTCCAATTTTCTCGGTACTAATAATTCAAAACTTTTTCCTTTATCCTTCCAGCCTCAGGCTGGTAACTATTCCTATCATTACTCCCTCTGTCTAAATGCAGTGCCCCCTTTTTGTTTTTTGATTCTCTAGCAACTGTTTAACCAAGGTCTTAGATTAAATTCTCTCTGATAAAATAACTAGTATGGTTTCTTTTCCCTGACTGGACACTAGGGGATCCAAATATAAACAGCACTGTTGATATAAGGTGATATTTAGCAAACAGGATTCACCTATTTAGTTAAACTGAGACTTCCAGTACTAATCGCATTATACTTTTATAACACAGGTCAACAAGCCTTTAATCAAAGTTTTAAGGGCCAGAAATGATTCAGAATTCAGAATATTTCAGATTTTTAAAAGATAATAGTGTATGTACATTAAATTGTGTAATAGATTCAGTGGCATATGGAACAGAGAGTGCCTCACAATGAAACACTGGGAGCAATACATATTTCCTCTAATCAGTTCAGGTAAGTTTTGGCACCAAATGATTTACAGAAAAAGAAGGAGGAGGAGGAGGAGGAGGAGAAGGAGAAGGAGAAGGAGAAGGAGAAGGAGAAGGAGAAGGAGAAGGAGAAGGCGAAAGAAGAAGGGGGAGGAAGAGGGGGAGAGGGAGAGGAGCAGGAGAAGGTGGAGGAGAAGGAGAAGGAGGAGAAGGAGAAGGAGAAGGAGAAGGAGAAGGAGAAGGAGAAGGAGAAGGAGAAGGAGAAGGAGAAGGAGAAGGAGAAGGAGAAGGAGAAGGAGAGAGAGGAAAAAAGAACCAAAGAACCTGTGGTTTGCAGATCTTTTTTATTTGGGATTGTAGATAAAGTATTTTGAAACTGCATTTTAAAAAAATTACCAAAGGACTAATCAAAGAACCAATATTTTTTAATGTCAGATTGAAAGTGTGTTAAAGTGTTTTCAGGAAAACTCCAAGTAAATCTGGGTAGGGCGGTAATGTCCAAATTAAATGTAGGAGAAATGACAGAGAAACAGAGAAAACTTTTGAACCTACTACACTGGTAATCTTCAGGAAAAATTGCCCCCACTTACCTGAGAGTCAATGAATCAGTTCTGTGGTAGATGAAAAAATCTACTCTGACAGCAATAAGGAGTATGCATGTGAGGCTAGTTTAATAAAATTGCAGCTAAAATTCAGACATGCAACTCTATCAGAGGATTTGTGACAGCACATCATGGAACACGTCCTAACATGCTCATTCGTTATTCTGCTTTTTTATAAATTGCAAAATTACCCAGAAAAATATATACTTCAACATAAATACATTGCTGCTCATTGAAATATACCAAAGCTAACCGCCAGGAGACCTCAAAAGAGAAACAAGTAAAAATGATTGGTGCTGGGCAGGGGAGTTAAGGAAAGTGGATGTGGGGGAGGGGCAGAGGGATTTTACTAGGTTTTCCTGTCTTATTTTATTTGTAACTAGGTGTATATAGCAATTTAATAAAAGATTTTTAATTACTGTTTTAAAATGTATAGACTGAAGATGAAACGTTTCTGAGCTGTGAAGAATAAATGCTTAACATGCAGAAAATAAATGCACAGTTTTGTACTTTCTGAATAGCAATTTAAAATTTGGTTTAACAAAGCCTATTCAAGTTAAGTTGATTCAACTTCTACATCTGGATGACCTAACACAGACATTTCTAATCTTGCTGTCCTCCCTGAAACCAACCTAAACAGCAAAAAGAAGGATAAAAATGGAGACAAAGGCTTTATCTCCAATGAAGTTGTAGCATAACCACAACCTCAGGCCAGAAACTAGGAAAACCAGTTGCCACAGGACAACAGATGCTAGACCACATTGACAGAGGCCAGGAGGACAGACACCAGACTGACAGGTCTTACACAGCAGGCCAAGTTCCCCCAAAGCAGCATGTGGCCCTGGGGGGCCAGTCCGTGACCCCTCAGTGAAAGAGCAAATTCTTGGAGTTTGCCCAGGAGTATCCCGGATGCCTGCTCTGACCTGCTAGCAGGAGGGGAGGTGGAGCTGGGTGAGAAGCATTGACTCATGACATTTACACAAGAAGTCTGCCCGGGTGACAGGAAGGAGAAGGGAGGCTAAGAAGCAATCAGATTTTGTAGCAGGTGACCTCAGAAAGTTGTGTGTATTTTTATACACAGTTCTTACTCTTTGCCAAGAACTGCTAGAGGTGTCTCACAAATATTCACTCCATCCTGATAGCCCTCTGAGGGGGTGTGATTATCATCACCATCCCTGGGCCGCTGAGGCACTGAGAGGTTAAGTGACTGGCACAGGCCATCGCTTGTAAGTGACAGGGCCTGAAATGGGCCTGAGCAGGACACCTCCAGAGTTCATGCTCAGAACCACTGAGTGATTGTGGCTCTTTGAAGAGAAATAGAAATGAGTGAAAAAACGTAAGAAGGAATGAAGAAAAGAAACATCATCGCACACAAAAACCTTTGTTATTAGGGAGAAGGCCAACCTGCACAGAGAAGGCTGAAACCCCTGGGAAGAGACACTGTTCACAGAAAGTGCTAGGAAGTGTTCTGGGACTTTCAGAGCTTCCATAAACTCTCAGTTTCTCAAATTACTGTTACCTGGGCTTAGTCCCCTAAATTGAAACTGCTTCAGCTCACACTCTAGGTTCCCTTTCCTCCAAATGATTGAGGTCATACTATTTATGACCACATGATCCTCCTCCAACGATGAGTAATAATCAGAAATGGAACCATGGGACTAATAAGGAAGAACAGAACAAAACAAAGCTGATTGATTAGACTGCAGAAAGACAGGTAAAGTGCTCAGCTGAAAGAAAATAAAACAAAAACAGAAAATAAACCACAGAGACTTAATCATGCTTAAAACAGAGTCAAGGATATGAAGGAAAGAAAATCTAAATCACACACACACACACACACACACACACACACCCCACATGTCCTGTATCATGCAGGTCTCACTCTGAGGCCAGCAAGAAATCACACTATCTCAGAAGTAACTAATACCCACAGGCCCATGTGCTAAGGAAAAAGTTTCCAAAAACTCTAAGATTTCTCAGATTACTGTGACCCCAGTTTATTCCTCGGGCTCATCCCTTACATGTCTCCTAAAAATAGTTTATTCAGAAAGAATTCCACTCATTTAGAAATTAATGATTTTTGAAAACAGGATAAGCTTAAAATCTATAAAAATTCAAGCAAAAGAGATAACAAAAAAAACAGATAAAGAACACACATGCACAAAAATTTTTACCATAAAATTAGTTAAAGCGGTCTCCATTAAATAAGAGAACTTAAAATAAAATAATGATCTTTAAGCAATAAGAAGAGCAGAGAGCTAACATTTACTGAGTGATTATTAATTTCCCGGCACCACTCTAAGCAAACTATTTAAACTTAAGAGATTAAAGAGCATTCCTGTAAGGGTCAAGGCAATAATAATAAAATCACCTAGATGGATTAAAAAAATTAAAAAGGATAGCTTTGGACTTCACCATAGCAGTACTCAACTCTAGAAAACAATGGGGAATATCTACAAAAACTATAGAGGAGGGAAAACCAACAGAGAAACATTAATTTAAGTACAAGAATGACAGCTATTTTCAAATATGAAAACTTAAGAATATAGTTCATCTGAATCTTTTTATATACAATTTCAAGAACAACTTCACTAACCAACAGATAGAGAAAATAGTATCTTTAGATGGACTTAAATGTAGAACTGAAACTAAACAACAATGGAGTTACAAACTAAAATGTAAATGTTAAGAACCAAGGTGATCTAGAACTAATATTACTCAAAAATCTACAAGTTGTTAAGGAGAGATGAAAGCAGCTCTTATGGAAAGGGGGCGGGATCAGTTGTGTAAACCCAATGAAGTTCACAGCTAACATAGTACTTAGTGATGAAAGATCGAATGCTTTTCCCCCTAAGATTGGGAATGAAACAAGGAAGTCCGCTTTCATTGTGCCTATGCAATATTGTTGTGTTGTTCTAACAAGAGCAATACAGCAAGGGAAAGAAATATAAGTCACGCAGGTTGCAAAGGAGGAAGTAAAGTTCTATTTTTAAAAAAATATATTTTATTGATTTTTACAGAGAGAAAGGGAGAGAGATAGAAAGTCAGAAACATCGATGAGAGAGAGACATCGATCAGCTGCCTCCTGCACATCCCCCACTGGGGATGTGCCCGCAACCCAGGTACATGCCCTTGACCGGAATCAAACCCGGGACCTTTCGGTCCGCAGGCCAATGCTCTATCCACTGAGCCAAACCGGTTTCGGCAGTAAAGTTCTTTTTATTTCCAGTCTACATTCCCCTCACCCCATAATCAGTAAAAAACTAAAAACTATGCAACATTGATGAAGGGAATCAAAGATGTAATAAATGCTCTTCTATGTTCATGGATGAACATATTTAATATTATTATAATGTCATTTCTATCCAAATTCATCTGTAGATTCAATGCAATTACCAATCAAAATCACAGAAGATATTTTCATAGAAATCAATAAGCTGATTCTAAATTTATGTGGAAAATCTGAGGTCCTAGGAAAGCCAAGATGATTTTGAAAAAGAAAAACAAATTTGAAGGACACATACTGTCTGATTTCAAAATTTATTATAAAGATATTATATTCCACAAAGTGTAATACTGGAAAAATGGTAGAGATATAGGTAATAAGACAGAACAGAAAGTCCAGAAATAGACACATGTATTTGGTCAAAGGAACCAAGGTAATTCAATGGAGAAAGGATAGCCTTTTCAATAAATGATGCTGAAATGATTGGGCATCCATAGTTGACATAAAGACTCTCAAAATGCAATAATAAGAAAAACAACCCATTTTGTTTTAAATGAGAAGATTTAAATAGACACTTTGCCAAAGAAAGATTCAAATGGCAAAAAAATATATAAACATATGTTCAACATTACTAGTCATTAGAGAAGTTCAAGTTACAGCCTCAATTATACACCATCACACACCTACTATGATGGTTAAAGTTTTAAAAGGTGACAGTACCAAGGGTTGAGAATGAAGCAAAACACTGGATCTCTCATATATTTCTGTTGGAAATGTAAAATAATACAGCTGCTTTGAAAAATAGATAATTTCTTACAAGGTTAAACATACACTCAACAATCCACTACTAGGTATTTATCCAAGAGAAGTGAAAACATATGTCCACACAAACACCTGTGTGCAAATGTTTAAAGCAGCTGTAGTCATAATCCTGAAAAACTAGAAATAACCCAAATGTCTATTGACCTGGGAGTGGATAAACAAATTGTGATGTACCCATACTTAGCAACTTAAAATAAGAAAGTACTGACACATGCAACAACATGGATGAATCTAAAATTGTTATGCCAAGTGAAATAGGGCAGACACCAGAGATTACATAATGAATTACTCAATTTATATGACATTCCTGAAAAGCAAAACTATAGATAAAAATCAGATCAGTGATTGCCAGAGGTTGGAATAGTGTCAGGGGTTAGTTACAAAAGCCTACAGGAGACTTTATGACATGATGGAATATTTTACTATATTTAATTGTGGTGGTGGTGGTGGTTACACTATAGTATAAATTTGTCAAAACTCAAAGAACCATACACTTAAAAAGTGTGAATTTTGATACATGTAAATTATGCTTCAGTAAATTTGATGTTCAAGAAAAAACCAATTTATATAATCATGTAAATTATAGTTGTAAAGAAAATTATATAATTAACTAAAATTAGGAATTGGATGAGAGGTGTGTGGAAGTGGATAGAAATTAATTTTCTTATTCATAGTAAGGAAGCACTAGTTAGTGTCAAAAGTCAACAAACCAAAAAAATGCAAGCTTAAGTATATTATGAAATACTGTGTAGAGTAACCACCAAAGGGTTTAAAACACATTAAAAATCTCCTGGCCCTGGCCATTATGGCTTAGTTGGTTGGGCATTGTCCTGTGCACCAAAAGGTTGCTGGTTTAATTCCAGGTCAGAGCACATGTCTGGATTGTGGCTAGATGCCTGGTAGGGAGCATGAAGCAGGCAACTGATCTATGCTTCACTCTCACATCAGTGTTTCTCTCCCTCCCCCTTCCTGTCTCTAAAAATCAATAAAAATATTTTTTTAAAATCTTCTGAACTATCAAAAGGAAAATACACATTCAATTTTTAAAGTAGTATATAGATAATTTAGCAAAATAGAAAACAAAGCAATAACAACAGATATCATAAAAGATAAGAGAATTAAGGCCAAACCTATCTTCATAGCAATATACATAAATGGGATAAAACCACCTATTAAAAGAAAAAATTATCAGGTAGGTTTAGAAAACCAAACTCAACTATTTGATGCATACAAGAGATACATTTAAACCAAGGTTAAATACTAGACATACATATCAGGCAATTATATATAAAAAAAGGCTAATTGAGTGATTATGTTATTAAGATCAACCCAAGTTTTACAGCCCAGCAAAAGGCATTAAATAAGACAAATAAGTTAACTTTATAATGATAAAAAGTTCATCTGAAGATCTGTCATGGACCATTAATGTCAAAAATGCTAGCATGAAAATTCTTAAAGCAAAAACTGCATAAGATTCAAGGAGAAATAGAAATACAGAAGGAGAGAAGTTAATTCATTCTCTTGATCCATGACAGATCATACAAATAGTAAAAAAGTAAAGATATAAAATCAAATTCTATATTTTATAAAATCTCTTTAGAATTTTAATCTTTTAAAAATATATCCCACCCTTTACCCTGAAAGAATATTCCATCTCCAAGGACCGAAAGAACATTTACTAAAATTGAGTTTATGTCAGACCACAAAACACTTTCAATACATTACAGCAAATAAAAATAGTACATATCATATTCTCCAATTATAATGTAAAGAAAGTAGAATTGATTTTTAAAAGAAAAATATCCCCAACTGCTTAAAAATTAATACTATTTTTAAGACAAATCTAAAACTAAATTAAAAGGCAATAGAAACTAAAATTAAAGGATATTTAGAAAATAATACTAATGAAAACATTGTGCATCAGACAAAACCCATGTGTTATGGCTAAAAACAATGCTTTGAGGAACAATTCAAAGCATTGACCAAACTATCAGGAAAAAAGAAAACAAATGAGTTCATATTTAAAACAAGAGTTTAAGAAAAAGAATAAGAAAATACATCTAAGAAAAGCAGAAAAAAATTAAAGGCAAAATTATATACTAATGATTTTGAAACAAAAAATATGAAAATAAACATAAGGCTCAGCGGGCGTGGCTCAGTGCTTGAGCAATAACCTATTAACCAAGAGGTCACAGTTCGTTTCCTGGTTGGGACGCATGCATGGGTTCTGGCTTGATCCCCAGTAGGAGGCATGCAGGAGGCAGCTGATCAATGATTCTCTCTCGTCACTGATGTTTCTATCTCACTTCTTCTCCCTTCCCCTCTGAAATCAATAAAAATATATTTTTTAAAAAACTAATCACTTTAAGAATGTCAACAAACGACAAGTGCTGGCTAGGATGTGGAGAAAAAGGAACCCTCCTGCACTGCTGGTGGGAATGCAGACTGGTGCAGCCACTGTGGAAGACAGTATGAAGTTGCCTCAAAAAGTTAAAAATGGAACTCCCATTTGACCCAGTAATCCCGCTTCTAGGACTATGTCCCAAGAAACTAGAAACACCAATCAGAAGGATATATGCAGCCTGGTATAGAGATCAACCAAAGGACTTGTACTAGGATGCATGCATATTAGCATAACCAATGGACACAGACACTGGGGAGGTGGGAGCTTGCCGGGGGTGGGAATGTGTGTGTGGGGGGGGAGGGAGATCAGTTGGGGAAAAAGGAGACATATGTAAAACTTTAGGCAAAAAAAAGACCAAAAAATAAGAATGTCAACAAAATGAATAAAATGGTAGCTTGTCTCTCTTCTTTTTTTAGAAAAAAGTGATGTGTAAGGAAAGCATAAACACAGCATCAACAGTTAGACTGGGTTAAAGGAAAACCAAAATAAATATAAGAAAATAATTTGCATAAAATTATACAAATACATCTGAAAATCTAGATAAAATAAATTCAAATTATCAAAAACTCATCCTAAAATATTTTAAATAGATAATTACCAGTTAATAAATTGAGAAGATTTTCAAAGATTAACCACTCACAAAAGCACCAGACCTCATCAGTCTGGCTAATGACTTCATTCAAAACATCATTTCAGTCCTAAGTGGTCCCTCAGCATGGAGATAGAAGAGAAAAATGGCACTGACAGTGAATTTAACAAATAAAGTGCAAGAAGAGAAACTACAGACTAATATGTAATTTATAAACAGTGCATAAAGTATAAGCAAATTAATAGATTAATACACAATGGTCAAAGGGGGTTCATTCTTGGAATGCAAGAAATAGTTCAAAATTGGAATATCTATTAATCTATTATCACATTGGTAGGTTAAATGAGAAATCCTATTTCATCATGTCAATAAATGGTAAAAGGGTATTTTATAAAGTTAAACTTTCTTCCATGTTTAAAAATTTATGTATATAATATGTTCACATATATGCATATATATTCATATGTGTTTCTATGGACATATATTACATATATATACATAACCAAAATATAGCATCATATATAATGAATAATCATTAAAATTATTGCCATTGTCATAAGAAAAAAAGTAGATCATGGCATTCTACCTGAAAACAGCACAGAAGTAAGACAGGAGGGGAAGCGCATCGGCAGCTGGTAGTAATGAGAACAGTATCAGAATGGGAAGGGGGCTATTTCAGTGCTAGCCAGTACCTGTGTGCCACTCAGGAACAATGTCATATGGAATGACAGGGACATCTTGGCAAGATCAGAAAATTAGCTTCATACATGTGACTGGACAAATAGTAAATACTCTAAGGATAACGGGTTCTCACCGATGTAGAAGGGGAATACAAGCACGGAAAGAATAAAAGTAGAATGAATCCTGTGGCATTGAATTAGAAGTGGGGGTATTTGAACTCAGGGAGATATATGTGTATAAAGATTTGTCTGTGCTGCTCTTGCTGCTCCCACTGAGAGGGCCTGGGAGCAGTGATGCTTCCATGACCATGAGCACAGTTTGCACCCAAATCCTGGTTTCCAGAGAGCACTCTCCACTAAAAGGAACCAGGACTTCTTGGAGAAATGGTTTATTCCAGGAGTGTGCAGATAAGGTACAAAAATGAGCCTAGAATATGATGAAATGAAGGAATTGGAAAATCATTTGGCAATAGTCGGAGTAAAGTTCAAAGAAGAAATATCAATGGGTGCTGAAATTAGTGGGCAAAAGTAAAATGAGAATGGGAATATTTACATACTCTCAAAAATAGCTCCTCACAAAATACTAATCACAAAGGGAACAAAAAGGAACATTATAGCACAGATATCTTGCAGGCACCTCTTAAATAATTACTCAAAGTTAATATCATGAATAGTGGTACAAGTGAACTTCATGTGACACCACATAGTGCGCAGTGAGGAAGACTTAGCATCCTGTGATGTTCCTGTAAAAGATGCATAACCTGGGTCCTATCATGACAAAACATTGGAAAAACCCAAACTGGGGCATGTTCTGAAATAAGATTGACCTGTAATCTTCAAAACTGTCAATGGCTTGAAACACAAGAATAAACAGAGAAAGCGTTCCAGATGAAGGGAAGACTAGAAAAACATGACCATTGGGAACAGCACATAATCCTGGAATAGATCCTCTTGCTGAAAAAGACATCACTTGAAATTGATTTGGTTAAAGGCTAACAACCAGACTCATTTCTTGGAAAAGCAATTTTATTTTTCCTTTAGTAAATAGTAATAAGAAAATATTTAGGCACTATAAAAAAAAAGGGCCCTTTCTACAACTACCTTTCACCTAATGGTTTTAACCTAGAGCATCCATGGAAAAGGCATGGTAAATGGTTATCCTTTGCCTTTAATTACAGAATTTCAGAGTGAGGATTTGAGGAAAAGTCACCTTCAATGTGACAAATGAGGCATGTGCTCTCTCTTCTCTCTTTCACTATGGATTTATGAATATAATCAGATACAGATGACACTCTTTTTAATGCTAACCTTGTTTCAAATTCAGCCAATGAGCGCCTCTTCAATCTGGTTCTTATATACTTTTGCCACATGCCCACTGTTCTTTGAGTACTTCCTTACTTTTTATGACTACAAGACATCCCAGGCTCACTTTGTACTTTTCCTGTTAACGTGCCTTATAATCAGTCATTTTTCAAGGAGATGATTCCTTTCACCTCCAAGATATTTAAAAACCAAGATGAAGATGTTAAATATAACTGTTGCTACTGGAGTGGCCTTGATTCCAGACAATTTCAATGAGTGTAGTTTAATATGAAATAAGGAGTTTTATATTGATATGCTCAATTCAGGTATACATATCAGAGGGTTTTTTCCCCCTTGAGTTCTCTAATTTTCTATTTTTATCTCTATTGCTTACATTAAAATATTTGGTTCCTAATAACATTAACTGATTATCTTATTTACTTTACCCTACTACATGTAAAATAGTTTCAAAATTATAATAAAGTATTACTACTAACAGTAAAACTACTGAGTTAAATTTTCTTTGAAGTTCTACTTGTCTTTAAAATATCTCACCAAGAATGTCATCAGGGAAACGCAAATCAAAAGTATGATGAGATACCATTTCATAACCACTAGAATGATTATGATCCAAAAAACAAATAGTAAGTGTTGACTAGGATATGGAAAAATTTGAGCTCTCATACATTGCTGATAAAAATGTAAAATGTTTCAACCTCTGGAAAACAGTTTCACAGTTTTTTTAAATGCTTAATGTAGTTTTATCAATATGACCTAGCAATTCTACTCTTAGATATATACCCAAGAGAAATAAAAATATATGTCCACACACAAACTTGTACATGTATATTGAGCATAATTTATAATACCAAAAGAATTAAAATAACCCACTAATGACTGAATAATTAAAATGTATCATAAGGAAACATTTAATAGTGTTAATTATTATTGTTATCATTTTCAGCAATAAAAAGGAGGGAAGTACTGTTACATGCTACAACTTATATGAACCTTGAAAACATGCTACATGAAAGAAATCAGTCACAAAAAACTACACATATTGAATGATTCCACTTATGTGTAATGTCCAAAATAGGCACATTTATAGGGTCAAAAAGAAGGTACATGATTGTCATTGGAAGGGTCAAGAAGTGGAAGAATAGGCAGGAACTACTAATGGGTACAGAGTTCTTTTTAGGGTAATGAAAATATTCTAAACTTAGATTGTGATGATGGTTGTACCTGTGATTATATATGGTATATGAATTATATCTCAATAAAGATTTCTTAAATAAAAGAGAATTTCCCAAACCTCATAAAAGATATCTGTAAGAATCTCAGATAACTTCATATTTAATAGGAAAAGACAGACTGCATTTTCCTATGATCAGGAAAAGAAAATGTGTGTCGGTTCAACCATATCTTCTCATCATTATGCTGGAGGTCCTAGCCAGTGCCATAACACAAGCAAACAGGCAAGCAAACAAATAAACAAATAAGTAAAATATTGAAAGGGAAGAAGTAAAAGGACATGATCCCAAAAATCCTACAAAGGAGCTACTGGAACTAATAGGTGAATTTAGCAAGGTTGCTAAATGCAAAGCAAATATATAAAGATCAAATGTACTTCAACATACAATCAATAAGCAATTGGAAAATAAAATTACAAGAACAATTCCATTTAAATAGAATCAAAAGATGAAACACCTAGAGATATATTTGATAAAAATGCATGTAAGATTCATGCACTAAAAAGTGTAAAAAGAAAATAAAGATATCCAAATGAATGGAATTAGATACCATGTTTCTGGATTGAAAGACTGAGTACGGTTAGGATATCATTTTTACTCAAATTGATAGAGATTCAATGCAATCTGAATCAAAATACCAGCAATTTTTTTCTGTAAATATTGTAAAGATCTAAGTAGACAGAGCAATTTTGAAAAGTTGTTCTTTTTTGAAGAACAAAGTTGGAGAACTTTTATATCTGACCAAGACTTATCATAAAGCTAAATTAAGACTTATTATAAAGCAAAAGACATTATGGTGTTGGCATAGGAAGAAAGGTATAAATAAATGGAACAGAATAGAGAACCTAGAAATAGAGTCACACATATATGGTGAACTGATTTTTGACAAAAGTGCCAATGTAACTAAAAGTGAAAAGTATACTCTTTTCAACAAAGGTGCTAGAACAACTGGATATCCATATACAGAAAAATCAATCTTGATATTTTTTTCACATTATACACACAGAAAAATCTCTAAATGGATTGTAGACATACATGAAAGCTAACATTATAAAACTTTTAGATGAAAACATATGGAAAAATTTTTGCAACTTTGTGGTAAGCAAATAAATGAGTGAATAAATAAAATGCACCATAAGGAAACATTTAATAGTGTTAATTATTATTATTACCATTTTCAGCAATAAAAAGGAGGGAAGTCCTTTGGCTAG
Source organism: Myotis davidii (assembly GCF_000327345.1). Lineage (NCBI taxonomy): Eukaryota > Metazoa > Chordata > Mammalia > Chiroptera > Vespertilionidae > Myotis > Myotis davidii. Next base: position 1,747,720 of record NW_006293001.1, on the reverse strand, counting down.
GACACAAAAATCATATATATATATAAAAGCCTAAGCAACCATTACAACCGGTCACTGTGACAACACACTGACCACCAGGAGCCAGACGCTCAATGCAGGAGCTGCCCCCGGTGGTCAGTGCACTCCCACGGACAAACTCCCGTGGCTGGCCAACCTCCCATGGTCCCGCCCCCTGGCCCAATCGCTGGCCAGGCCCAGGGACCCCACCCATGCTTGAATTCGTGTACCGGGCCTCTAGCAAATCATAAGAAAAAACTTGATAAATTGAACTTTATCAAAATTAAAATTTTTACTCTTCAAAAATGTCATTAAGAGATGAAAAGGCAAGTCAAAAATTGGGAGAAAATATTTCTTGAATCTAAAACACACAAAGAAGCCTTATGGCTCAAAAATAACTTTAAAAAAGTAATCTACTTTTTAAAAATGGGCAGAAGATTTGAACAGCTACCTACAATCGCAGGTATATAAATAACTATTAAGCACATGAATAAATAGTAAACATCATTAGTTCCAAGGGAAATGAAATTAGAGCCACAATGAGATGCTATGACACATCCATATAAAAATGGCTGAAATTAAAGATTGATAAAACTGTGTTAGCATGTAATTCTCATATGTTACTGGTGGGAATGCAAAAAGCTAGAGCCACTTTGCAAACATTTGGCCAGTATCTTATAGAGTTAAACATATACTTATCATATGACCCAACAATTTTACAATTCTAGATCTTTCTTAGCATCTGGTTATATCAACTTTGGGTAGAAGTGACCCAAGTTTGGAATATATATGATGCAGAGGCTATGGCAAATGGTCTAACTTTTTGGCCAGAGGCCAAAAAATAGTCAAATGTTCAGCGCCTGGAAAGCAAGAGATTGGAAGATTAAGTACCATGAGATCTAAGATAAAGATATGTGGATATACAGATGGAAGTGAGTACACAGTATGAAGATCTATGTTTCACATGTCAGCACCCACAGGAAAGCATCCACCAGAGAAGAGACACTAACCAACCAAGTAGACAAAATGACTTGGACAGCGGACATCAGCGACCTGTCATTGACTCTATGGGCCCTTCCATCCTGGAAAAGCCTGAGATTTGTCCTACCAGCAATAAATAAATACTCCAGGTCTGAGTTTGCCTTTCCTGCCGGAAGAAGCTTGGCCCAAACCACTGAGGGCTAACAGAGGTCCACCAACACAGGATCCCCAAAACGACCACAAGAGCCACTACAGAGCAGGGAATTTGCCTGTCTTCTTTGGGGTCCACTATTTGTATCATCTCCCGCATCACCCACAAACAGCTAGCTTACTGGGAGGATTATCTGTAAATAGTCTTTCAAGGTCACTCTGAGTTCTTGGTTTGTATCCCCAAATTGGGCAGATTTGCCATAAGTCAAGCTTAGATTATTTATTTTTTTCAACAGCTGGTTGTAATGAGTTCCATATGGCCACAGGTGTCAGCTAAGGTACTTCTCCAGACATATGGGCTCCCTGTTGACTCAGCTTGCTTGTGAGCTCCGGTCCTGCTTGTGCTTAACCCCAGGTGTATCCCTGCCATCAGGTGTTGGATGGCTACTGGGCCTGCCTGACCTTATGACTTGGTGGGACTGACAGAAGTCAGGTCCACATGCATGGTCTGTTGGTCCATCACTACCGGGCCCAATCCCACCTTGAGTAGATAACATTTTCAGTTATTTCTGTTTTTTCATAAAGCAGTTTTACTATGCAAACTCTGTTTTCTGTTTTTCTGCAATTCTGAAACAACGTGCACAAAAGTGAAAGTCAAACAAAAGACATATTTTTTTAAAGGGTGCTGGTCCTCAGAAATCAAAAGATATAAAAATCCTAATTTCGCCTCATGTTTGAATTGTAATCTTGTGCTTTGTTCCTGTTAATTTTGTTCTTAAAATTGAAAACAAAGGTTAAACTCAACTATGCAAAGATTTCCATTGTTTTGCTTTATCATTTATATTTTTGTCTCTATTTTATTAAGCATATGAAAGGGCCCATGATTAATACTAACACTTCTACTTTTCATTAAAATTGGGACAAAGATAAAAATAAAATAGTCTGCCGTAACCGGTTTGGCTCAGTGGATAGAGCGTCGGCCTGCGGACTAAAAGGTCCCAGGTTCGATTCCGGTCAAGGACATGTACCTTGGTTGCAGGCACATCCCCAGTTAGGAGGTGTGCAGGAGGCAGCTGATCAATGTTTCTCTCTCATTGATGTTTCTAACTCTCTATCTCTCTCTCTTCCTCTCTGTAAAAGGTCAATAAAATATATCTCTTTAATAAATAAATAAAATAGTCAACTAATTGTCCAATTCAACATATAGACAAAAGCACCCAGTATTCTCACACCAAAGCTTAATATTTACTTATCAGTGAATGTACAAAAATCTCAATTCAATATAAAGAAGGGTTTAGGCATTTAACTTTGTATGTATAAGTAAAGGTTGTCCAAAAAGTCAAATACTAAAATCTAATACCACTTATATTAAATTCAATTGAACATTTTAATGGAATACTAACCTAATAAAAATGGCACTGGACAAGCCATAACGCCTACACATGACAAGCCTCTCTGGTGGACAGTGGCTATGAGCGGTTTCTTAGATGTAGGTACCGGGGCAGTGAGTCCTGCAGCACCTGCCCAGGTCCCTGAGGCCTCACCACTTCAGTGAGCTGAACCTTCTTCATTGCTGATCTTCGAAGGTTCAGCTGCATCTCTTGGCCTGAGGATGTGAACACTGAAATATGGAAAAATGAACACCCCTCCTCTGTCTCCCTCCCAGCATCCTTCAAACAGTGACAAAGCGGAGCTGACATGTAAATACCCCAGTTCCCTAACCCTTTATTGGGATAACAGTGGGGCCCGAGTTTTATGCCATTTTTCCAGATTTCTCTGTGGAATTCAACTCCTGTCATCCACAGTGCTTGATAATGCACCCTTACTAGCTGCCTTTCCTTCTGTGTCCCACTTCCTCATCCCCAACTAGTGCTTCCTACACTCCCGACGTAACTGAGTGCACTTGAATCCCCAGGGTGTCCTGGCGTCATTTGACTCTACCTCCACAGCTACAGCTAATTGGAACAGCAATTGTCTGTCCAGTGACCTCTAAAGTGACCTGCTTTGAGACCTAGCTGGACACTGAATATTGAATAATTTTTCATCTAATTACTAAAATTCTGTGGCATACAGAAAATATAGTTTTGGCTGATCCAAGAAAAAAAAATAGGTATAATTTTGATTCATTCACATTGATGGCTATTGTTGTGTTGGCTGTTGTCATTTTTTAATTTAATGATCTAAGAGAAAAGAAGTCAGTGCCCCTGACTAAATAGTCAGGTATTACATATTTTAAAACTTCTTGTGGTACACCAGTGTGCCATAGCACACCAGTTGAAAATCGCTGGCATAGACTGATGAACCCAACCAATCCCCTCTTGGGATATTTCAATGTGAAATACTTGGGGACAGAATTATTCATGGCAACAGAAACAGAGACACACTGGTGAGCAATAAGACGATAAGCGCAAAACATCTTCAACTATGGAAACCCACGTTTTTTACATGTTTCAAGACGGTTAATTTTATCGTGAATGAACCTGGAATTGAAACCAGTATCTTCTGCCTTTAAAGTATCTGTCAACTCTCCAGATGTTCTTCTCTGTAAGGCAACAATATCTTACATGAATTTCAAATAGATTATTCGGGTATTATCACATCCTTATTTGTTCTATATCTCAAATTCCAAATTGCATCTGGTTATAGGAGGTATAACTTCTATCTTCCCTGAGTCACACCTTAAGTCATTACTAAAAACACAGTTCTACAGTTTGAGACTGAAAAGAGATTTTCGGTTTGTCTTAATGCCAATGATAAAATTATTTAAAAGCTTTTTAAGCCCAATACAGATAACATTATGTTTAATAATGCATTAGAACTTTGAAGAATGTTAATAGCCATTGTCTTGTGTTCTCTATACTTGAACCCATGAGATAAGGAGGGTAGATACTATTATCTTACAACTGAAGGATGAGAAAACGGGGATACTAAATGTTTACTTAACCTCAACAAAGTTCAGATGAGCTGTTGGTAAGGCCAGGACCTCAGTCTCCTGGCCTGGTACACTTTGTCCTCCATCACTGTGATGTCAAGTTTTCTGTAATCTTTTTTTTTTTTAATTCTAAAATTGGGAGTCCCTTGAAGGCAGGGGCCCCATCTTCCAATCTAATGGCTTAGAACAATGTGATCCACATGCAATGCCCCGAATGGATATTCATTTATGATCATTTAAATTGTTTCTAACAAGCCCAGAATGTTTTAAAAGAGTCTTTGGACAAGAAGTAATCCTTGAAACTCACATCAGTGTTAATTGAGAGTGGATTTGATTTTTTTTTTTTTTTTAAATATATTTTATTGATTTTTTACAGAGAGGAAGGGAGAGAGAGAGAGAGTCAGAAACATCGATGAGAGAGAAACATCGATCAGCCGCCTCCTGCACATCCCCCACTGGGGATGTGCCCGCAACCCAGGTACATGCCCTTGACCGGAATCGAACCTGGGACCTTTCAGTCCGCAGGCTGATGCTCTATCCACTGAGCCAAACCAGTCTCGGCGGATTTGATTTTTTTTACGTAAAAAATTCCCCCAAGACCAGTCAGTGTTAATTGAGAGTGGATTTGATTTTTTTTACGTAAAAAATTCCCCGAAGACCAATCTCTCTACACATATGCTCAATCTAATACTTTCTTTAAAAAAAAAGAATAAAAGAAAAACTAGAAAAGCAATTTTGAAAATGAAATAAGGCTTTTAAGATTTCTTCTTAATTCTGGCATCATTGTGTCCCACTTTGTCCCATAATTACTGCTAGACTAATGAAGATTATAATGACTAGAAGTATTATTTTTAAAGTTCTATTAAAGAAATGTGCATCACAGTTTACTATGACTTCATAGTTCAGAGCCTATGTGTTCTTTTTGGAACATAAACTTGAAGTTTTCATTTGCTATATTTAAATAGATAACATTTTATTTCTATACCCATTAAACAATGGAGAAATGGCATGATTTCTACCAGTGCTTCCTTTTAAGGAATATGTTTGTGAATTGAAGCACATGGCCTCCTATTCCTGTATCATGCTTAACTCAGGACAGAGACTTCTGACTGAGCTGTGAGGTAGGTGACCTTTATTTCTAGCAAACAGTGGCATGGGAGCTTAGGAATCTCATAATTATACCCTGAGGACCAGCTCCAAAACCAGCTTCCAAGAAGGTCTCTGGAGTGTCATTTCAATGACAGGGTAGCCAGAGCCGGTGCTTCCTTAAACAACAGCTGAATCTTCTCATTGCTCTTGGAGGCTTATGGGCACGTACCCATCTGATATTTAGTCTCCAGATTCTTCAATATTTATCACCAGCAGTTTAAATTGTATTTTCAAAAGCCTAATCCACTCATCTGGTAAAATTCAAAATTCTTTGCATCTTAAGCATAGTCCGTGTATCTTTTGAGGCAGTGTTTCTCACCGTCTTCACCGAGTGGAGATTGCTTGCTCTTCCTCACCAAGGTTACCTTTCAAGCCACTGTGGAAATTTTTGAATGTGTTTGGGTTTAAGCTGTCAAAGTATATTCCTGGGGTCACAAATCATTCCTTTTCCCTACTCCTGGACAATTTCTAGAGCTCAGAACGAGCTGCATTTTGAGCTGAGAATTTTTGAATTAACATTGATTTTCAATATGGGCTTAGGATCCTGATAACTGAGAACAAATTCATTTGTGAGGGTTATCGGCAGCCTCTGACAATATTGTTTCTTGAGAAAGGCTGATGATAGCATATTTGATGTGAATCTGATTCATAAAATTCTGAACTTCTTGCCAGGTGGATATTTGCTCTACTTGAACGTTCATCTGCTGGTGATGGTGGAGAGCCCCTCCCCCCCCCCCATCCCAGCCAGGGGACAGGCATGTGCCCAGCCTCTCTCTAGACTTCGAATGCTGAGTCGGAATAACATTATTTTGAGAGAGTGCAAGATTGTCTCACGAACAGAAGCATGTGAGCCAGATCATTCCCACACTGTGACCTTAATTGTGGCTTCTGTTGCCCAGAGGGCTCTTGCCCACTCTTTAAGCCTATTTCTCAAGCTTCCCATTAATTCTCTTCACCCTGATCTCCTTCCAACCTTGCCCCCTCCTTCTGTTTAAAGAAGTGTGTTGTTTTCTGCTGCTTATAAAAAAGAACCCTGGCTTAAATTTATCAGTCAGGATCCTGGGAGAAAAGAGAATTCCAGATGATTCACCAGATGAGATTTTAATGAAATGAGAAGTTACAGAGGTGTGAGAAGGGACAGAGGAACCAATAAATTGTGTTGAGGCACCCAGAGATTATCACCATTACCACCTCTAGGCCTGAAGGAGAAAGGAGAGAAAATGGTATTACTAGAGGCCAGGAAAGAAGAAGGGACTGCTCAGTGCCGAGCAGAGATGGGAATACTCCAACTTTTCCTTCCTCTTCCCCCCAACACTTCTGTCTGTGCCTCCCATTGGCTGAACTCTTGCAGAAACCCGTTGACAAGGAAGAGTGGGTGAAGCAGTATGCATGGGGTAAACCTCCCAGGGCACACAGCCTGCAGAGAGAAGGACAGAATGTGGATCTGAGTCAGGGGGTATCAGAAAACAAACAGAATAAGCAACACAATAATATTTCACCTAATTATGGGCATAAAATATCCGAACATTGTCATCCATGCTTATGATACTGTTAGTAATTTTTATTTTATTTACCAAAAGTTGTGACAGAACATTTTCTGAAATCGATACCAAAAATAAATTGAAAGCATCTTTATGATGTACTACCATTATTAGAATATTATTTTGACACCCAATTTTTAAAAATAATTTTGTTTCATATTATTTATTTTCCATCCCAAACTTATATTTTGAGATCATACCAAGTGAATTTACATAAATTTTATTAAATAATTCTAAAAATGTAAAACAGATAAACTGTGTATGTGATGTAATGTGGTTTTTAAAGAAAAAATAAAATTACTAATATTGATTTAGCTCAATTGATTTTTAGTAAAGCTGAAGTTATATGGTACAGCCAAGTGATGGGACCTTATACATATCAAAAAGAAAGAACTTACTACAATAGTAACATTAGTCAAAGTAGAATTCAGGGCAAGAAAGACATTAAATAGGATAATTACATAATAACCAGAGGACATTTTATATTAATGAAGGGCACAATCAACAAAGAAATTAACACTCATAAAATTATATGTTTCAAATAAAATATATAAGTAAAAAGGTAAATAACACAGTAAATGTAGTGACTTAAATGTCTGTGTTGTATTAATCACAAAATTATGAAATTGAAGTGATAAATAATTTAATTAATAAGGTTGATTTAGTGACTACAAACTGAACTCAGAACTCAACAAGCATGTATTTTTTATGTAAAGACCCATGGAAACTTTATAAAAATGATCATGGATTAGGTCATAAAGAAATCTTCAGTGAATTCCAACAAAACAGGAAACATAAAAGACATTTTGTTACACAAATCTTCATAACTAGAAATTAATTTCAAAAGTATAAACTTAAAAACAAACATTTTGGGATGAAAAAATAAACCACTAAAATATAGCTCTTGGCCTTACCTGTGTAGCTCAGCAGTTGAGCATTGACCCCGGAACCAAGAGGCCACCGGTTCAATTCCGGGTGGGGGCACATGCACAGGTTGCGGGTTCCGTCCTCTGTAGGGAGTGTGTACAAGGCAGCCGCTCAATGCTGTTTCTCTCTCATCAATGTTTTTATCTCTCTATCCCTCTCCATTACTCTCTCTCTCAAAACAGAAATCAATAGAAACATATTTAAAAATATATATAGTTCTTGGAACAAATCTGAAAGTAGAAAGTTCTAAGAAAAGAGCAATAATGAGAATATGATATAACAGTATCAGTGGAACATGGCTAATGCAAGAAAAAAAGTGAACTATTTAATTCAAGAAATCAAGAGGCCCTGGCCATGAAGCTCAGTTGGTTAGAGAATCGTCCAGATACACTACACCAAGGTTTTGTGTTTAATCCCTGGTCAAGGCACATATAAGAATCAACCAATGAATGCATAAGTAAGTGGAACAACAAATCAAATGTCTCTCTCTCTCTCTCTCTCTCTCTCTCTCCTTCTTTCTCTGTGATTAACAGAGGAACTTACATGCATACATGCATAACATGGACACAGACAATAGAGTTGTGAAGGCCTGGGAGGGGCAGAGATAAGTGGAGAGGATCAATAGGAAAAAAACAAAGGGAACATCTGCAATACTTTCAATAGTAAAAATAATTTTTTAAAAAAGAGTAAATAGATAAACTTAAGAATGGCTTATTCATTGAGGGAAATAAATACAGTAAAATAGACACCCCTTTACTTGGTGTATCAAAAGATAGACAAAACATAAAGAGGATATATACAACTCAAAGCAAAGTATTTTCAAATCTCAAAGAAATAAATTACCTTCTAGAAAAACGCAAATGACCAATATTGACTCAGGAAAGACAGATGATTTGAACTGACCACTAATATGGAGGATATATGAAAGACTATCAAAATCATATCTATAAGAAAAGCATAGGGTCCAGATAGCCAAATGAGCAAGTTTTTTGAACCTTAAGGAAAACACAATTTCTATGCTACCTGAACCATTTTGGAGCATAGAAAAAATATGGATATTTTCCAAATCCAAATTCTTAAATCTAAATTTTACTACTGAAATAGGGGATGGATGGATGGAGAGGTGGAAGGGCAGGCAGGTGGGTGGATGGATAGATAGCTTTCATTCTTGAATATAGATTTTTAAATTATGCATAATCTGACCACTTCTTACTACTTCTGCAATAACCACCTGACTCTTCAATTGTTGAATAATCTCCTAACTGGCCTCTCTGCTTCTGCCCTTGCACTCTGTACCTCATTCTTCACACAGCTACCAGAGATATCTTTTTAAAACATATATTATAGCATGCCATTCCTCCGCTCATATCCCTCCAATAACTTGCTATTGTCTTTGAGTAAAAACCAAAGTTCTTACAATGGTCTGTAAGTGTTTGCATGATCTGCCCCCACACATGTATCTTACCTCTCTGACCTTTCCTCCTAATGCTCTCCTTCGTTGCTCAGTTCCAGTGTCCCCAGTCTCCTTTTAGCTCCTCGGGTAAGACCGGCACACCACCACCACCTCAGGATCTTCGCACTTACTAATCCCTCTTCCTGAAAGTTCTTACCCCAAATTAAATTCTTACTCTCTGACCTCCTTCGGATGTCTACTCAAATGCCACCTTCTTGGTAGATCCTCAGAGGCTCTACTACAGACACATTTAGCTTGCCTGCTTTATTTTTCTTCATTGCAATTATTGCCATCTGACCTACCACATACTTTATTCATATATAGAATATATTATCTATCTGGTCCCCATTAAAATATAAGCTCCAGTCCTAGCCAGTTTGGCACAGTGGATAGAGCATCAGCCTGTGGACTGAAAGGTCCCAGGTTAGATTCCAGTCAAAGGCAAATGCCCACGTTTTAGGCTCAATCCCCAGCAGGAGGGTTGTGCAGGAGGCAGCCAATCAATTATTCTGTCTCATCACTGATGTTTCTATCTTTCTCTCCCTCTCCCTTCCTCTCTGAAATCAATAAAAGTATATTTTTAAATATATATATATATATTTATGCTCCACAGGGGCAAGATTTACATGTTTACTCTTGTATCCCCAACACTTAGTACAGTGCCTGACACATAATAGGTTCTCAGTAAAAACTTGAGCAAGGTAAAAAAAAATCAGAAAAAAAAGAAAGAGAAAAAGAAAGAAGGAAAAGAATAAGCATTCCCCACAAAAATGAGCAATTTGATTTAAAAAAAAAGAAAAAATACAGATATTCAATAAATGTATGAAAAAAATTGAACTTACTAGTAAATTTTAAAAATATAAAATCAGGCAGTGAGATTGCACTTATTACCTATTAAATTACAAAACAAAAACAACAGTCAGTGTTGAGAAAAATGAGGAGCAAAGTATCTTACCAAACGCTGCTTCTTGTGCTTAAATTGACAACCAATCCAGAGGGCAGTTTGGCAATACATGTGGAAAGGCTTTTAAAAGTATTCCTGACTCTTTTGTCTGAATTTCTTAAAAATTTGTCCTAAGGAAGTTAGGTAAAAATATTCACAAAGTTTTGGCTACAAAGACAGTTATCACTACCTACTTTATAATAATATCAACTATGAAGAGATAAAAATTAACATGTATTCCTATTCTTTTCCCACCTGTTATGGGAAAATTTTGTCTTTGTCACCTGTATACTGGTCTTTAGAGACCAGAATCTGAAAAATGGGTAGAAACAGAACTGGAAAAGGAAACATGCTGATTTCAAAAGACTGGCCGATTTTTTTTTTTTGGAGGGGGGGATTTTTCTTATTTTCTAATTTACTAAAAACTGGGTTTTTGGTAAACAATTACAAAACTAGTTTTTAAAAGAAGAAAATTAAATGCCACCACTGTTGTGGAAATATGAAACAGTAATTTGGTGGTGAAATTCAATGGAATATTTTCAATTTAGGAATTAACCCAGAATTCAGGCAGTGAGATTGCACTTATTACCTATTAACTACAAGAATTTTTTTTTTTAAATGGGGGCTTTTGGTTCAAAATGGTAACTGAGCACATGTGTTTTACAACTCAGTCTCCTAAGGTAAAATTAAAATAAGAATGGATTTTTTAAAAATAAGTATAATCCCTCAAGAAGAAAGGAAAAGTAGAGGGAGAAGTTTTTAGCTGACAGGAAATTGTTTCACATTTCTGATGAAAAGATGATGGAACAGTGTTTACTGATGAAGACAAAAGGGAAGCCCCACTTCAGGACACATACTGAAGGAAGCGCATCCGAGGAACCCAGGAGAGGTGCAGCCAAACAGGACTGAAAATGGGGGCTGAAGACTCCGGCTGAACATTGAGGAATCATTTCTAGATGATTATGCCTAACGATGAACCCATCCCTACTTGTGGAAGAGCTTACCGTCAGGCACTTCATGCAAAGCAAAGTAATTTGACGGTTCTTCTCTAAAGAAGTTGGGCTGATGATCTAGGAAGAACTAGAGTGTCATGTACAAAAAAAATGATTAGCAGATCGGTACCAGAGTCTCATTAGCAACTCAAAAATTTGAAAGAATGCTTCGATATTTTAAGAGAATATTTTCTCGTAAAAATGAGAGAGAGAGAGAGAGAGAGAGAGAGAGAGAGAGAGAGAGAGAGAGAGAGAGAGAGAGAGAGAGAGAGAATTATATTGATGGAAATGGCACATATAGAGAGTGGCAAATCTGAAATTTGTAGGGTGGGCCAGCAGTCCAGAAAAGTTGGGCAGGAGTTGATGCTGCAACTTTTAGGCAAAGGGGTTTTTTTGCTTTTAAGACCATTCACTCTTGGATAAGGCCTATTCACATTATCAAGGGTAATCTTTACTTAAAGTAACTGTAAATGTTAAGGACATCTACAAAGTACCCACAATATACCTTCACAGCAATACATAGATTTGGTTTTGTCTAAATAACTGGATACTATATTCCAGCCAAGTTGGCAAAATTAACAGGAGCGTACTTTAGCCTCCTTAGGACATTGTGTGTGAGTGTGAGTGTGAGTGTGAGTGTGAGTGTGAGTGTGAGTGTGAGTGTGTGTGTGTGTGTTAAATACATGAAACATAAAATTTACCATATCAATGATTGAGGGTTATAATTTCTCTACATCTTTGCCAGCACTTGTTATTTCCCACCCCACTCCCAATCATCATCCTAATCACTAGGACCTAGTGGTTGTGAAGTGGTATTGCATTGTAGTTTTAATTTTGATTTTCATTCCCTAATAACTGATGACATTGGTTATCTTTTTGGCCACTAGTATATCATCTTTGAAGAAATGCCTATTCAAGGCCTTTGCTCATTTTTTAATTAGATTTTTATAAAACTTTTATAGTTTTACCTCTTATTTTAGGTCTTTAATTTATTGTGAGTTCATTTTCTATATCTAAAGTGAGGTAAGTGTTCAACTTCATTATTTTCAAATGGATATCCAGCTGTCCTAGGATCATTTGTTGAAGAAACTATTCTTTCTCATTAAGTTGTCTTAACACCTTTGTTAACATCAATTGACCGTAGACTGGTGGGTTTATTTCTAGACTCACAATTATATTTCACTATCTATATGTTATCCCTATACCAGTATCATATGGTTTTGATTATTGTAGTTTGTAATAAGTTTTTAAATTAGGAAGTGGGAGAGCTCCAGTTCTGTTCTTTTCAATATTGTTTTAGCTATTTAGGGTCGTTTGCACTTCAATATGAATTTGAGGTTCTGAGGGAAAAAAGGTTATTGTAATTTTGATAGACATTGCTTTAAATCTGTAGATTACTTTAGATAGTACTGCCATTTTAGCAATTTTAAGTCTTATAATTCATGAGTACATTATCTCTATTTATGTAGGTCTTCTTTAACTTCTTTTAGGAATATTTTGTCATTTTCAGTGTACATGCCTTTCATCTACTTAGTTAAATTTATTATTAAGTATTTTATTCTTTTGAATGCTGTTATAAATTGAATTGTAGTCCTGATTGTTTTTGGATTATACATTGCTAGCATATAAAAATAAAACTGAATTTTGTGTGTTGGTCTTGTAACTTGCAGTTTCACCGAATTCATTTATTAGTGCTAATAGTTTTGAAGAATTCTTTAGAATTTTCTGTATATGAGATCATGTCATCTGTGAATAGTTTTACTTCTTCTTTGCCATCTGAATGCCTTTTACTTCATTTTCTTGCCTAAATTCTCTGGCTAAAACTTCCAGCACAAAGTTGAATAAAAAAGCTCACAATGTTGTCTTATGCCTGGTCTTGGGGAGAAAGCTTTCAGTTTTTCACCACTGAGAAGATGTTAGCTGTGGGATTTTCATAACTTTCTTTTATCATTTTGTGGAAGTTTCAAGGGAATTTTTTTTTTTGCAACTTCAAATTCAACACTCAGCTCTCTATCAGAAGTGAGAGCGGAATATATTTTCAAACTTGTAATGTCTCAGAACATTTGCATCACATTAATCTTTTCATAGGCAGTTGCTTGAAAATGTCCTACAGCAAAACAAGATACACAGTCATCAAAAGGAAGACGTGGGATACAAATATAGTAGCTCCATCAAATCCAGGGGCTCAATTAAAAAAAGTCTAGAACGACATTAGGTCTAGAAAGCAATTAGTCCAAATTTTAATACTTTTAAGATCAAAGGATTCTAAGAGAGAGCTCTATGATAAGGGTTGGGAGTGGAGACAAGTATGAAAATATTTGTCCACAAATGAAGAAACTAGTCAAATTAAAACATAAAGTCTAGAGCTTAAAGAAGAAAGAAATTGATTCCAAGTAATAAAGAGTAGGAAAGAGGCTATTTAGATACATAGTGAGGAAAGCAACATTAAAAAACTAGTTGGATGGGTGAAAAGGTGAAGGGATTAACCAAACAACAACAACTCAGAAACACACACACATAAATACACAGAGGAAACTGTCTGAACTAAATATCATGAAACAAACTAACGTGGAAATATTTTAAGTAATCAGTGACCTTTACTTGAATTTAACCCAAAAACTGTCCTTGAAATGTCACCAGAGTTGTGAAATTGTACCATTGGGAAATCTTTAAGTGATGAGTATTTACATACTCATAATAAATTTAAAGCTGCTTATTGCTTTTCAGTGTTCATAAAGAACTTCAAAGGAAGCTTTAATCATGGTTATAGAACAGAATGAAAATATAACCAACAGTCTAATGGGGAGACAAAAGAAAATGTTTTGGATTATCCCGTAAGCAAGATTTTCCCCCCCCCAGCTGTCTCTTAGGTTGAGTTCTTTATGGGAATGGAGTCTACCAACAGAGTCTCCCAGATGTGTGGGAGGAAAAGGCAGCTTTATAAGGCAATGTGAGGATGGTGGCATGAAGTCCTAAAAAGGGTAGGAAGGACACTTTTCAAAAGCAGAGGTTAAAGAGAAGGAGGAAAAAAAGGAGGATGTCCTGTCATCATTTAGGGAAGAAAGATAGAAGTAGTGATCATTAGTATAATTGAGGTGGGGCAAAGAAAGTTACAGGAGAATTTGTCAAATTAACTTTGAAAGTTCCATCTCTATTTAACTAGTTTCTAACTTTTGCCTTAAAATCAAGAATGATATATCACATCCAATTTACTTTAAGCATAAATTTGAATCCATGAATAAAGTTTTTCATTTTTGCAGACACCACACCCTTTTCCTGTCTCTAGTTCTGTTCAATTTTGTTCCCTCAGACAATTGTGCCATTATGATCATGGAAACCATTCCTTGCATTCTTGGCATTAACTTTTGGTCTTCTTGGTATCTATAACTCCTACTAGTATGAATGGGCATGACATCAGTATCAAAGGGTCATTTAGTTTGGTGTAGACCATGTGATGTGCTCATAATGAATTATTTTCAGTGCATGTAATATATACAACTCAAAGCTTATACAGAGTATAAATAGTTCTCGAACACATTCTGTCCTTTTTTGAAAAGCAATGCTGTCTTTGTATGCATAAATCCAATGATTCCTTCTAGCCATTTTGGATGTATTATATGTGATTTCACCAGAAAAGAAAAGTGGAAAGTTAAGCAATTACCAAATGAATGTATTTAATGGAGACAGTCCGTCTGGACCACATAAATAATAAAACATTTTCTTAGAACCCCTTTTTGAAACTTGAATTATCAACACAGACACCTCAATCCCTGAGTTATTTGTATATGTGCTGCCAATTACTTGAAATGGGGATATTAAATGGCAATATTTTGCCTGTTTTTATAGAAAAAGAAGAAATCGACCCTGCTTAAATAAATGTTAAGACTTTTAAGGTAGACACTGCCACATTTAAATTATTTTCAATGTGGAGTGATGTATCATAAGCTCTAGCTGAATTATGAAGATTGTTGCTCTTCCCATGTGCCGCCTTCAAATACAATTTTTCCTAACAAAACTAGAAGCGGAGAAAGAAGGGGAATAGACTCCCTTAGAGATTTCAGTCACTTATCTTAAATGGTCTTTTACATACATATGTACTTATAGTTAAGAACTCTGGAGCTGAGAGTACAGATGTGTAAAATACATAAATTAGCACCTTGACTCAAAAGCCAAGGTATGTTTTTTAAAAGTACTGAAACATGGATAAGCAGACCCTCCTATTCTTGCAGTTGCTTAGGGTGATCCCATGGGAAGCAGAAGGGAAGAATACTTCATTTTCCACTCTCTCCAGCCCTCTTGTTCTGTCCTGGGCAAAGGTTGCTCATTGGAACTATCCCAATAGGCATGTTACATCTGAGAATGAGGAGGAAGCTGCCGAGAACTGGGCTTTGGTAGCTTCATGTGCTCTGGAGCCTGGCATGGATGCTATGAATACTGAGATGACGTCAATGATAAAAGATAATATAGAAAATCACTAAGAATTCATTGCAAGACAAGGTCAAGAAAATATTCATCTGAACAAAGACCTATTACCTGTTTTTAGGATTGATTGACAAAATAGTGTAATTGAGAAATCTCTACCATAATGTATTGATCTCTTCCTTGTTTCATGGGGACTTCAGTCCTTCCTCGGTGTGTGTGACCATCTTCATGTCCTACCCCCAGCATGACCCTTCCTGATATTTACCCTATGATCTCTAAATCAATGGATTTGCTATTTCTCCCATCTGTATTCTCTGATATTCATGAGAGGACCATGTACTTCAACCTCCGAAGTTCTCCACCTCAAAAATCTCCCATCTAAAATTCCCATGATAGATGAGCCTCCAATTTGACATCTCCCCATCCATCCGTTGAACTCCGTGTACATTTGTATATCACTGAAACGGAAATACCCGAGCCACCACATTTTCAACTTTCTCTTCATCTTACTATCATGTCCATCCTGGCAGCCATTTATTTTTTTTATTTTTTTTAAAAATATATATATTTTTATTGATTTTTTACAGAGAGGAAGGGAGAGGGAGAGAGTTAGAACTGAGCCAAACCGATTAGGGCCTGGCAGCCATTTAAAAAGTATCACTTAGTAGCCTTTAGAGAGAGATTCCCACGGTTGAAAGATGTTTGTTTTTTAAATCAGTTGCTGCAAATGATGAAAAGGTAGGCTTTTCCCTCTTCAAGTCCACCCCTTCCAAATAGTTGTATCCAAAAAAGTGAGTTTTCCCCACTCACCGAACCTATCCCCTGTTAAAACAGAAACAGGGATGAATGTTCCACTCCGCAATACATGTAAAATTTGTACAAAAATATCTTCTATGAAAATGATTTGTAAACTGCAGACTTAATACCCGGGAGATCTCTTGAGAATGTGAATCTATCCTTCAGGTTGTGGGATGTTTGTTTGTTTGTTTGTTTTCTCCAAATAAATTTGATCTTTAAAGCTAGAGTAAATAAATAAATGTGTCACTTAAAAATATCCTTTCTTTTTACTACTTATTGAAACAAAACATGCTCACGAGCAGCTCATTCTTCAGCTGCGCACGATTCCATAGTACAGATACATCTTTACAATGGCTGACAATTTCAGCAATGCGTTCA
>NW_006293001.1:1728455-1731046 GCF_000327345.1 Myotis davidii | reverse complement strand
GTAGTCCTTTCTCCTGTTATTTTTTAGTAGATGCAAGTCTGAGCTTTTTCCCCAGGCTCATGCCTCATTACCTCCCTTGAGACAATGCACTTCTCTCTTACCTGCTGTTTCCCAGAGAGATTAAGTAACTCGCTCATCTTCATATAGCTGAGAAGTGGCAGAGCTCAGCTTCAAACCCAAGCAGCCTGGCTGCAGACTCTTGTGCTAACCCACTATACAAACCTGCCTCTCACTTAGGCTACTGTCTTTACTCTTCTTCCTTTCTATCCCAATTTTCTGAAAGAATAATTTCACGTTTCATTAATTCTTACCATTCACTCTTTAATTCTTTGTAGTTTCTCATATGACCCCACTAGTGTCCTGAAAATACTCATCAAAAGGCTTTTTCTTGCTTGCATCATTCTGAACTTTTCTAAAGGATTTAAATATATTAATAAGAAGAAAGGACATAGGAAAAGAATTCATATATACTATTCAGTATCAGAACCTTTGTAAATTGTCTAGTCTAATTCTTACAACTCTATGGTATGGTAATACTATTTTTTTTTATATAGCTGAGAAAAAAATAGTTGCAGAATACATTCACTAAAGAATTTGTTTCAATCAGAACTTATTTTAAAATTAAAAATAGACACCCTAGCTGGTTTGGCTCAGTGGTTGGAGCATGGGATGGTGGACTGAAGGGTCACTGGTTTGATTCAGATCAAGGGTCATACCTCAGTTATAGGCTTGGTCCCCCACCTACATGGGGGAGGCAATCAATAGATATCTCTCTCATACATCGATGTTTCTCTCCCCCCTTTCTTTTCTCTTCCATTCTCTCTAAAAAAATCAATGGGAAAAAACTAGGATGAGGATTAACAAAAAGGATTTTTTTTAAAAAAACATAACCTTTTAGTTCTCAATAATAAAAACAAACTGTTTTATAAAAGAGCAAAAGATTTGAAGAGAAACTTCCCCAAAAAGTGGTAAATGGATAATGAAAAGATGCTTAACTTTATTAATCATTAGGAAACTGCAAATTAAAAAGATACCACCTACACACACACTCAAGTAGCCAACGTTAAGAAGACTGGCAATGCAAAGTGTTGAGGGAGATATGAAATAATTATATTCATTGCTGGTGGGAAAGTAAAGTTGCTTTCAAAACAGTTTGGCAGTTTCTTATAAAGTTAAACCTACATCAACCATACAACCAACTAATCCCACTAAGAGGTGTTAACTCAAAAAAAAATGAAGATGTATGTTCACACAAAGACTTGTGGTCATATGTTCATATTAATTATATTCATAATTGCCAGAAACTGGAAACAATTCAAATGTCCATTCAATTGACGAAGAGATAGCATATTGTGGTGCATTCAAAAAATGGATAACTACTCAGCAATAAGCAGGAACGAGCTGATACCTACAAAAACACAACTATATTGATAGGAAGCAGATCCATTGTTGCTAGAGTCCAGCAGTGACTGGAGGGGATTGAGTATAAAAGACTGTGAGGGAATTCAGAGCAGTGATAAAAATGTTCTATACTGTGCTGTGGTGTTAGATTTACAGCTATATACATTTATCAAAAATTATCAACAATTCACATAAAGTTGGTGAATTTATAATATATTACTAAATACTATAATAAAACAGTACAAATTTTAAATATATTATATTTTAAATAAAATAAAAAATAAGAAAGACGTGAGAAAATTAGAAAATAATTAACAATTAGAGGGGCTACATTGACCTTAACTATAATCTCCCTTCTCTCCCCCATTATTTCTTTTCTTCTATTCCCTCTATATTATTCTATATTCTTTTCTCCATGCCTCAAATTTTTATTTCCACAACAAGAGATTAACTCTCAAATTTTCTGATAATTTACAGTGCTAGAATGTGACTGTTACATGAACGGGAAAGGGAGACAGCCTTACAGAGTCATGTGGTGGGAAGTTTCTCATGACTAAATAAACAAAGTTCTGTTAGAGTGAGATGTGGACATGACTATGCTATCATAAATGGTGGCCACCAGGAAGGCAGGACCAAATTTGATGTCCAGTCACAGCACTCTATTAGCCTTGAGGTTGACATATTTGCTTTCTCATTCCCATGGTCTTGCCTTTCTATTTCAACTTCATCATCCTTATAATACATTTCTTCTTCATGTGGTCCCTAAATTCCTTTTAAGAAGGAACAGGAATAGAAATAAAGGAAGTCAAATTATAATAATAAGGATGACACTTATGATAACGGATTATTCCTATACATGGAAAGACTATGGTGGTTTGTACTCTACTTAGAGTTCTTTTCCCAAAACACAGAAGTAATTAGTATTTCCCAGTACCAGTGTGTAATGGTATAAGATTACAGAAAAAGAAAAAAAAGAAATACGTTCTCATTTGTGTTTTACATATGAAAAAAGCTCAATTTATGGCTGCCTTTGTGAAAGTAACCTCATTTGAACCTCTAACTTGAAAACATTTATCGCCCCCATCAGGAGTGGCAATGTCCTGATATGTGGATGTTTTCTGTTTGCCCCTCCAGATCCACTCTCCACCCTTCTTTAGTATGGACTGCATCAGTGAGCATCTTTTCTTCTC
>NW_006293001.1:1722418-1728311 GCF_000327345.1 Myotis davidii | reverse complement strand
GTAACTTTTGAATCTTGAGATGAGATCATCCTTTACTAGTTGGATGGGGCCAAAATCCAATGACAAGTGTCCTTATAAAAGAAAAGCAAAGGATATTTGACCTGGACAGAAAGTAACAACACAATATAAAAAATGGTCACAGAAATTGGATGATGTGGCCACAAGTCAAGAAAGCCAAGGAACGCCAGCCTCCACCCAAAACTTAAAGAAGCAAAGAAGGATTCTCCCCTAGAGCTTCCAGAGGGAGTGCAGCCCTTCTGACACCTTGATTTTTACTTCTGGCCTCCAGATAGGTGAGAAAATAAATATCTGTTGTTTAAACACGAAACCTCACTCCTTCCCAGAAGCTGCCCATCAGTCCCAGGCATCCCCTCCCCTCCATTCTGTGGCTGATTGTCCTAAAGCAGTGGTCGGCAAACTCATTAGTCAACAGAGCCAAATATCAACAGTACAACGATTGGAATTTCTTTTGAGAGCCAAATTTTTTAAACTTAAACTATATGGGTAGGTACATTGTTATTAATTAATTCGGGTACTCCTAAGGCTTAGGAAGAGCCACACTAAGGGGGCCAATGGAAGAGCCACATTCAAAGGGCCGCAGTTTGCTGACCACTGGTCTAGATGCATGAGGTACGTTACAAATTCCCCAAATAAGCTTATTGTGGGGTTGTTTTTCCTGTCAGATAGTTCCACAGGAAGGATTACAGTTTTTAACATGGTCTGTGAAACAACGCCTGTGCAGTGAGAGTTGATATCTGGAAGAAGAGACTGTATCTTAGCTTCATGAATAAGAATTTTCATATCTAAATTGCAAAATGATGATGAAACCAAGAATAAAGTCCCTGGTGGCCTACTACAATAATCCCTGTGGGAGAGATCGGGCCAACAGACAGTTGTGAGAACATTGATTATAGAGAGGTACAGCCATGACACAGTCTAGGTAAAGTGAATCAGAGACAAAGCCCAGGACAGCTCTTTGGGGAGCACCTATATTTAAGGTGTACGGGGTTGAAGAAAGGCATTTAGAAGGACAGGAGCAGAACCAAGAGAGTGAAGAGTTTTAAGGTGCCTGAAAACATGGAGTGTTTGCAAATCTGAACTGTACAGGTTCAGTGAATGAGCACAAATAAAAAGCTATTGATTGGGGGCTTTTAGAGAGTGCCTGGGACAAAAGCCAGATTGCAAGAGAAGGGTCTGCTGGTTGCTGATAAGGGTCCACTGTGTGGGTCAACTTTCAAATACACAAACAGCAACTATTTCAGAGCAACCACTTGCAATGTTGACTGTACATTTTAATCCCTGGGAAGTTTTAAACAATCCCAGACCAAGCAAATCAGAATTTGGGGATGGGGAGTCCAGGCAATACCATCGTTTAAAAGTTCCTTCTTTCTTCTAATGAGCATCCAAAATTGAGAATCACTGCTATGGAGTGGTCCACTAGCCCAGGCCAAATCCAGCATGCTGACTATTTTTATAAATAAAGTTTACTGGAAAACAGCAGCATCCATTGTCAGCAGGGTTATTGTCAGTCATTAATATCATCTACAATAGCAGAGTTGAGTAGCTGTAATGGAGACTGCATGGCCTACAAAGGTGAAAATATTAACGATTTGGTTCTATAGAATAAGTTTGCAGGCCTCAGTATAGGAGAGCTTTGGTACTGTGGACATTTCTTTTTTAATATGTTTTTATTGATTTCAGAGAGAGGAAGGGAGAGAAAGAAAAGGAGAAATATCAATGATGAGAGAATCATTGATTGGCTACCTCCTGCACTCCCCCCACTGGAGATCAAGCTCAAAACCCAGGCATGGCCTGACCGGTTTGGCTCAGTGGGTGGAGCATCGGCCTGCGGACTGAAGAGTCCCTGGTTCGGTTCCGTTCAAGGGCATATGCCTTGGTTGCGGGCACGTCCCCAGTGGGGAGTGTGCAGGAGGCAGCTGATCAATGTTTCTCTCTCATCAATGTTTCTAGCTCTCTGTCCCTCACCCTCCTTCTCTGTGAAAAATCAATAAAAAATATTTTAAAGAACAAAAACAAAAACCCATGCATGTGCCCTTGACCAGAATCGAATCTGAGAATCTTCAGTCCACAGGCCAATGCTCTATCCACTGAACCAAACTGTCTAGAGCTCTGTGGACATTTTTGATGGGGAAATTTTCTCTTCCTTTAACTGGTTTTACAATATTTTGATTCATTAACACTGACTCACAACCAACAGCACCTGTGCATTGTAGGAAGTTTAACAGCATCCTTGACCTTTACCCACTAGATGCCAGTACCACCCTCTCCCAACCTCCAAACTCCACTTAGTCAAGACTATCAAAATACCTCTACACATTGCTAAATGTCCATGTAGTGCAAAAATCACCATCATTGAAAACCACATAGAATATCAAAAACTATCATCTATGTAAGTTGATTCTTGTTACTCACAGTGGTTATGTTCTATAAAGTCACTGGGAGCGCTGAATTAGTGAACACTGAGCTATTGCTCCTAAGGGAAATACAGGGTTAGGTTCCTGAAAGCTTCTGTTCCCAATAAGATCAATATATAATCTTGTTTTATTCTGGTTAAAGACAACATATTTGATACAGATTTTTCACAAATAGTTATATGCAGTGTTTCTTTATAATAAAACACTAGCCTACGGGGTTAGGCTGACATTTTCCCGACCCTAAGTAAGGTGACTGTAAATTTCTTTGGTTTTCAGCCTCACAACAATTCATTATCTCATGAACATGCAAATTCAGCCACTTCCCTATTCTTTTCATAGCTTCATCATACACTGTACACATTACTGTAGCCCTCTCTGGATCAGTCTTAAGTATAGACTGGTGAATTTTCTCCTCCTTTTACTGGATGCACATACAATATTTTGATTCATGAACATCGAAACTCACAGCCAACAGCACTAGAACTCATGCCTAAACAAAGCTTACCTAATACTGTACATGTAGTTTCTCCATTAGGCATATCACAGTCTTGTGTTTAGGAACACTAGTCAGCATTCAACACTCTATTTGGAGACTTTAAGTAGCAAAACCACCAACAAAAAGCATAAAAATGCAAAAAGATATGGCAAGAAAAATAGGCTGCAAAAAGGACACTGTTTACAGAACGAGCGCTGGAAGAACATGGCACAGCCTGGCCTTGTTTGGCTTCATCTGGAATGTGGGGACAGGGGACTCAACCTGCTCGCTGCTCTGTCATGTTCACTGATGCTCACAAAAGCACCACAAGTCTGGATAATGGAGTTACAAACACATGTTATTGAATAGACTAAATAATAATGAGGATCGGCTATGTAAGAAATCAACACTGCACTTTGGTAGTTTTATAAATCTCATATGGACAAGAATGATGATTTATGTATCCTGATATATCAATTGTTTAACACATACATTTTGTCTACTAAACTCATGAATACTACAAATGAGAAAGCATTTTAATCTGCTTGGAGGTTGTTTAAAAGTAAGCAATTCTTACATATCGCATGAACAATAGGGGGAAGAGCTAGTAATTTTTACTGTTCCTATACCATCCGAAGGAGTTTGAAACTTGGTAACTGATTGCCTGACTGTGGGAAACAGATACAAGTTGGAGACTGCACCATTGGACAAGGAGAGAGGGTGACAAGTGTGCCTTTAAGGCAGTGTGCAGGTCCCATTAAACGAGGAGTTTGGAATGCGTATCCCCATTCATCCTGACTAAAGTAGGTCAGGCTGGCTCTGGACATCCCAAGAAAGTGGTAGTTGTCTCTGACTCCCCATGAAAGTTAACTGAACCTTAAGATTTAGTTCAGCACAAAAGAGTTGTCACTTTGCTTAGTAAAGGGTAATCCTTTTCTCGTGTTTGCACATCATCTAGGAGTTCCTGTGCTGTCTGGGATTTCTGTGAAGAATTCCTCATTTCCACACAACATGACTTTTGCTAATGTCTAAGATCAGTATAATCATTGCAACAATAACATTTTACATTCTAAAATGAGTAATAACAGCTAACATGTATAGTGCTTATTAATTACTAAGTACCTTCTCAGTGATGGATACATGTATGATATAAATAATATCATAATGAGTAAATATTATCTATTCATAACCACTTATAAATAGGGATAATTATTGTCTTCCCCATTTTATAATGAGGAAATTGAGGCACCCAGCAATTAAGTGACAGAGCAAGATTTCAAATATATGTTTATTTCCTGACTCCCACCCAGTAAGGCATCTGCATGTATGAAAAGACTACATTATCACTTGATATGATCAACAAATACACTTTTTTAAAAAAAATATAGTTTATTGATTTTTTACGGAGAGGAAGGGAGAGGGATAGAGAGTTAGAAACATCGATGAGAGAGAAACATCGATCAGCCGCCTCCTGCACATCTCCCACTGGGGATGTGCCCGCGACCCAGTTACATGCCCTTGACCGGAATCGAACCCAGGACCCTTCAGTCCGCAGGCCGACGCTCTATCCACTGAGCCAAACCGGTTTCGGCAACGAATACACTTTTGACTGAATCTGTAGACTATTAGCCACTCGGTAATAATTGTTAAACATATATCTACTGAACGCTGGTAAAACACAAAATTGTAATGCACTTGAGAAGGTTGTAGGTTTTCACCAGAGCCTGATGAGAAAGATATCTTGTTTTCTGCTTTGTTTTATTTTGTTAGCAGATTCAGACTGTCTTCTTTTACTCTTTTGTCCTAATGTAACTTGCTTCAAAATTATTTATAACAAGAAAAATAAAACTACATTTTTGTCATGGGGATTTCATGATTCATAAACAAAATCAAGACAACCTGTCAGAGTGGCATTAACCATTTTCCCAAGTATAAAAATCCGACCTTTGAAAGTCCAGGAGATACTGGAACATGAGTGGTAGAAAACAATGGTTTCAACTAAGACATACTCTATTTTAGTACACACAAACAAAGATGATATAAAGGCATAACTTTATACAGTGGCTGCCAGAGGAACCTTGAAAACACACTCTGTTTGGCCCATAACAAAATTAATCATGTGCAGCATGGTTGAATCTGATAGAGAATATTTTCTAGCTCTTGTGGCTACATATCAGACTCAGCACCAAAAAAGAAAGAAAAAAGACACACAAACACACAAAAAGAGTGGATCAAGGGGACTATTTGCTATTACTTACTATCTTCCAAATAGAAATTTTCCAAGAAAAAGAAAATAAGGAAACTAGACCAGCCAGGAGGTTGATATCAGTGGGAAATAATTGATCTATTTTTGTAGAATAAATTTATAAAATAAACTAGCTGAAACTACAGCAATAGTACATGATGCTTTAGGAGAACATGTCCTCCTCATCTGTTAAAAAAAAAATGCCCATGGGGTGCGGGCAAATAGGTTGGGTGTGTGCAAAATATAAAAATAGGATGTTGATCGGGCCATTTCTGTCCTTGACTAATCTTTGTCCTTTTAAGTCTCTTCAGAATTTTCAGCTTCCTGATATTTAAAACAAGTAAATAAAAGTTATGGGAGGCAAATTAGCCAAACACCAGTACAATGGTAAATAGTGATTTTTTTTCTCCTTATAGAACAAAAATAAAACTGTATTTTGTGTGTGAAAGAAGGTAGGGTGATTTTCATTATTATTTATCTTAAATATGAGCTTGTCAAATAAAATCAAATTTAAACATAATCTAATTCACTAATAAAGAATAAAATATTTTTGGGGCTGCATGAGGGATTTAACATTATCAACTACTTTAAATATAATCAAATATTCCCAGTCAAATATCTTACAATATTTAAGGTATGTAATTACACTTACAGAATTTAGGACTTTTAGAAAATATTTGCATATCTTAACATTACAACATAATACAACATTATACTACTATACCTAAAATCACAGAC
>NW_006293001.1:1706950-1721033 GCF_000327345.1 Myotis davidii | reverse complement strand
TGCTAGATTACATTCCCTCCTCCCAGTAGGCCAGACAGCTCCTGAATACAAGGAAATCCATCTAAAGCATCTTGACAGGGCAGGATTACTTGCATTTCATTATCGCTGCTGTGTCAATCACAATATATACCAAACTCAGAAAGTCCTGACAAAGGCTGGATGGCTTACAATCACTGCATTCTGCATTGTAAATGCAGAAATGGAAGCAATTGATTGTATAAACTAAAATTTAGTTCATCAGACAGATTTATAGTCTTCCTTATGTTTCAATATCCATTAAAGTGGGAAGATTGCAAACAAGAAAAGGTTTATCCTACTTTACTAAAAATTTCTAACCCAGCTCCCACAAAGTTTCTCTTCTCCCATTATCCAGTTGTTTTCTTCATAGAGTTTATCATTGTCTCTCTCAACTAGATTATAAGCTCTGTGCAAGCAAATACCAAGTCAACTGTATCCCCAATGTGCTGCACATACAGGATGCTTCTTAAACATTGGTGAAAGTATAAATGTATACCTTCTCTTGCAGAAAATCACTCAAACCCTGACCTAACCACACTTTGCCCATCCGCCCCTAAAGCCAGTTACCTACTAGGCAATCTAGTCTCCCTGCACAATATGCATTAAAGGGTGTTAATTCAACCCTTTGAGCACACTAAGAAACCAATCTTTCAAAAAGTTGGAATATCTTCATGATTCCACAGCAGTAAACACCACTACCCTGTAATCACATTACCCAGGAGCCTAACTGACTTCCTCCTAGACATCAGAATACAGGTACTGTTCTCCTGAATGCTAGATTACATTTCCTCCTCCCACTAGGCCAGACAGCTCCTGAATACAAGGAAATCCATCTAAAGCATCTTGACAGGGCAGGATTACTTGCATTTCATTATCGCTGCTGTGTCAATCACAATATATACCAAACTCGGAAAGCCCTGACAAAGGCTGGATGGCTTACAATCACTGCATTCTGCATTGTACATGCAGAAATGGAAGCAATTGATGATTGTATAAACTAAAATTTAGTTCATCAGACGGATTTATAGCCTTCTTTATGTTTCAATATCCATTAAAGTGGGAAGGTTGCAAACAAGAAAAGGTTTACCCTGACTACTTTACTAAAAATTTCTAACCCAACTCCCACAAAGTTTCTCTTCTCCCATTATCCAGTTGTTTTCTTCATAGAGTTTATCATTGTCTCTCTCAACTAGATTATAAGCTCTGTGCAAGCAAATACCAAGTCAACTGTATCCCCAATGTGCTGCACATACAGGATGCTTCTTAAACATTGGTGAAAGTATAAATGTATACCTTCTCTTGCAGAAAATCACTCAATAGTTCATGCCCTCCTAAGGGTCATCTTTGTACACATTTCATTAAGAATCTTTCGTGAGCCCTGATGGTGTTTCTCAGTGGTTGAGTGTTGACCCATGAACTAGGACGTTGCTGTTCAAGTCCTGGTCAGGGCACATGCCCGGGTTGTGGGCTGGATCTCTAGTTGGGGACGTGCAGGAGGCAGCTGACTGGTGTTACTAACATAGTGTAGTTGTCAGCTAAAATGTGCCCTGTTCATGCTGTGCCCAAACCTCAGAGGGAAGGTAGGGGAGTGTGGGGGTAAGGGAGAGAGGTCAACCAAACGACTTGTATGCATGCATATAAGCCTAACCAATGGACACAGACAACAGGGGGATGAGGGCATGAGTAGGGGGGGTGGCGGGGCAATGGGGCAATAAGGACACATATTTGATACCTTAATCAATAAAGAAAAAATCATATTTTCATGATCCGGCTCTCACTTAAGCTTTTCCAGCCTCAATCTCTACTCACCTCTGCATGTACTTGGATTTGTAAGCCTTCCTGAAAGTTTTATACTTCTTCAAACATACTCATACTCTTTTTCATATTCTGATATTTTGCTTAAAATTCTCTAATTCTCTTCCAACTCTTACCCAATTCCATCCCAATTGTATCCCTACTTAGTGAATCCCCGCCCCACCACCACCAACACACACACACACAAATTAAAACTTTAAAAAAGTATCTTCTTAGAGAACCTTCATTGGACTTCCTCAGTCCAAATAAAGTGCTTCTATCTTCTCTAGCTCTCCGTACTCTGTATAATTATGTGTTTGCAAGTCTTTTTTTTTCTCTATAATACTGAGAACCACTCAAGGACAGGAAATGAAGTCAATACATCTTTGGCGCCCTGTTAATTAACACAGTGTCAGGCCACATAGTAGGCATGTACTAAATAATGAATAAATGTTGAAATGAATAAATATTGAAAATTAAAGCAATAACATTGCCGAAACTGGTTTGGCTCAGTGGATAGAGCGTCGGCCTGCGGACTGAAAGGTCCCAGGTTCAATTCCTGTCAAGGGCATGTACGTTGGTTGCGGGCACATCCCCAGTGGGAGATGTGCAGGAGGTGGCTGATCGATGTTTCTCTCTCATCGATGTTTCTAACTCTCTCTCTCCCTTCCTCTCTGTAAAAAAAATCAATAAAATATATTAAAAAAAAATAAAACAATAACATCAATAAAACTATCCACTATCACAACATTCTACCACACACTATTATAATTTTTACACAAGTATTTTCATATATTTATAGATAATAATTTTGCATAAATTATCAATTTCAATTCATAAAATTTGCACAATTCAGTATTCTGCATTTATTTTTCACTTTGGATAGTTTCCTTGCTCTCTGCTCAAGTTCACTAATCTTTTCTTCAACAATGTCTAAGCTGCTGTTAATCATTCCAAGTACTATTTTCATCTCAGGCATTGTTTTTTATAAATGAGTAAAGAACATAACTGCAAATTAAACATACAGCATAATGTGATTGTCAGCTAAAATGTGCCCTGTTCATGCTATAATTTCCTTCCTTCCTTCCTTCTTCCTTCCTTCCTTCATCTTCTTTTCCTTCCTTCCATCCTTCCTTTCTTTCTACCTCATCATCCCATTAAAAACAAATTTATCTAACCTAAGTTCTTTTCAAGTTTGCTGGCAACTTTGTTCATTATGCTAATGTTTCTAGTGGTGAGGTTGGTGGCAACAGTGGTGGAAGAGGTGATGAGGGTGATTGTAGAGCTAGGAAAAGGAAGAGCAAGAGGAAAGAAAGGAGAAGATGAAGGCCAAGAAAGAAATGAAAGGAAGAAAGGGATGGAAGGGAGAAGAAAGAAGAGGGAAAAAAATCTTAAAAGAAACTCAATCTAAGTGGGGAAGTAGTACTGAGCATATTAAAAATAAGGCCTGTAGTATCAGAAGTCTTGCGGTCTTACTTTAAATTTTTAACTTATCATAAAGAACTACCTCAGGCCAAATATTGACTATCTCTGAATCTTATTTAATATATAAAATAACTAACAATAATTAATATGTTTATAGAGCTTACTCTGGGCCAGGCACTATTTTAAATGCCTTACCTATATTAACCCATTTAATCCTCTCAACAACTTTATTTTACACTTTCCCAGCAAAGGAGTGGAACAACCAGCTTTAAACTAAGGCAGTCTGACTCCAGAGTCTGTGGCCTGAATAACAATATCTACCTGGAAGGATTTCAGTGAGGATCAGATGAAGTAACTTATGGGAAAGGGTTTTGTCAACTAAAATATAATTATGTGTTAAAACAATTTTCTAAGTACTCGTGATGGCAATGATGGTGATAGAGTCCAGATAAGACAATAGCAAGTCTTAAAAACAAAGTATTCCTGAGAATTTCCCTGTAATTTAGATATGAAAAATTTATGAGTGCTAAAGATGATGCTTTCCTTCTGTGTTCTTTCTTCCCCAAGTTTTCTAATTCCACAGCAGCATCAATTAATAGAATTACCAATGCCTTCCACTGTGATTTGTCTAATAGTCTGTATTATCACAGAACCCATATCCAGGTGTGTAAAAAATGAAAAAAAATATGAAGTTTTGAGGTTTTATTTTTATTAAGTATTTCCATTGATCTAGAAATACATGCTACAACCTTTAATTCCAGTACTGCCTTGAAGAGTATGTATGTGCATATACATATATAATATATGCACACACACTGTTTGGTTAAATCTCAGTTTTTAGAATGTTATTCTATTTCACTTTTAAATACTTTTTTAAAAAAGTCTCTAACATCTAAGGTTTGAAACTACTAGATAGTTGCCTTTAAAATTGGTTTTTTGAAAGAAGTGAGGAAAGACAAACACTCTATTTTCTGTCCCTTCTGATACCACTTTAGAAATTCTTGTATTGGCAAGTACACTGGAGACATCTCTGATTAAAAGAGAACCTTAAAATGTTCACAGCCAAGGCACCTCTTCTTGACTTCTTCTGACCATGGAATCACAGCTTAGCTCTCAAAGGCATCTATACATATTGCTGAAGACATCGGGCTATTTTTAAAAGTGAAATCACAGTTCAAAACTAACCCTTGTTAGATACATGTTTAATGATATGATTGTGTTGGTCCGCTTAAAACATATAAAAATTATCCCATTAAATGATTTTTATCAAAGCACTTGAAAAACCTAGAAAGCAATGGAAGAAACATTAAAATCTATCTTTAGAAAATACTGGCCTCTACAAAGCCCAAATTTTTAACAAAAAGTAGCTGGCCTGTATAGGAAAGAAATCAAACAGTAAAGTGAAAGATATGTTTCCCCTTCTCATTCAACTGCTTATTCCCTTAACTTTTGAAATTCTTGTTATTTTGGGGTTTGATATCATCAAAGGGTATAAAAATACTTTTCAGCAATCTGTTTACAAATACATTTATACGATCAACTAATGAGTACAAATAATGGAACCATGGTTCATTAAGGTCTCTACTTGCCTCTAGAGGCCATCAACAAACGGTTCCTTGCTATTGCTTACTAAATACTTACAGGATAAGCTAATTAGTTACTAAATTATTTCATCTGTCCCTTTGTGGAGTTGGTCATCTCCGCTAAATCAGACAGGGTGTGGTGATAGAGATGAAAGCTTCTGTGTGGACCACTCATCCCCAGCAGAACTGATGGGAGAAATATACATACTTAATGGCCAACTGATTCCTTAGTTCCACCACGTTCTTGGAGAGCGTCATCTAACTCCATGTCTTATTTGCTAAATTTAGGAAATAGTAGTCTACATTCATAAACTTTATTAAATATTCACTATAACCGAGTTCCTCAACTATGACCAATTTTAGCTCTCATTAATAAATGTATCAAAACATTTTTAAACTTATGTGTATTTTTTGCCTATTTCACTTCTTGGTGGAATGTTTTCTAAAGTTTAATACCTACTGTTTGAAATTTGTGTTCCTTTTTTTTGGGGGGGGGGGGGTCTAAAATACCCTGGGGCAAGGAGGGGATGAGTGGGTGCTCATTATACAGTCACTCTTACAAATGATAAAATCACTGAATTCTAATTTGGACGGGACCTTTGAGTATTTAAACACCCTTTCTTACCACAAATTCTGGAGTATGCCTCGTCTTGATACTTTTCTATGTGCCTCCAATGAATTTGCATAATTGGATAATTGGTGTTCAGAAAGAGATTCAGCCTGGGGGCCAGGGGAGGGGCATTCAATCCAACCTGTTAGCTAAAAAAAGTCTTTGAAAGAGCTGCATCTAAAGCAGTGGTTCTCAACCTTCTGGCCCTTTAAATACAGTTCCTCATGTTGTGGTGACCCCCAACCATAAAATTATTTTCGTTGCTACTTCATAACCGTAATGTTGCTACTGTTATGAATCATAATGTAAATATCCGATATGCAGGATGGTCTTAGGTGAAAGGGTCGCGACCCATAGGTTGAGAACCACTAATAAAGGAAAGAGTTTAAGAGTGGACAAGGTGAAAAAAGGGTGAAAGGTGTTCTAGGCATGTGGGTCAGAAAAAGCTGAAGCTAGTGGGAGTTATACAATAATATGGTGAGGGTTGGAAGGAGCAGGCATGGAAGAGGAAAGGATTACAAGCCAAGAGGTAAGGAAGTGGGAGTAAATAAATCTGAATAATGGGAAGGGTCTCCAGCCGTGGGCAAACTACGGCCCGCAGGCGGGATCCGGCCCGTTTGAAATGAATAAAACTAAAAAAAAAAAAGACCGTACCCTTTTATGTAATGATGTTTACTTTGAATTTATATTAGTTCACACAAACACTCCATCCATACTTTTGTTCCGGCCCTCCGGTCCACTTTAAGAACCCATTGTGGCCCTCGAGTCAAAAAGTTTGCCCACCCCTGGACTCTAGTCAGAAAGGAATTTATGAGCTGTGATTTTAAAAAGAGTGATTAAATAGTGTTTCTCAAACTCTGCTGGGGAATAAGGACACATTCTGAAATTTTTCATATTTGTGTTTAATTTGTGTGAAAAATTCTTTAAGTATATTACTCCTGAAAAAGATAATAATATCCTGGCCGGGTAGCTCAGTTGGTTGGAGCATTGTCCTATACACCAAAAGGTGGCAAGTTGATTCCTGGTCAGGGCATATTCCTAGGTTTCCGGCACATATGGGATGCAACTGATCGATGTTTCTCTTTTACATCGATGTTTCTCTCTCTCCCTCCCTTCCTCTAAAAATCAATAAAAACATATCCTCCGATGAGAATTAAAAAAAAGAGAGATAATAAGATTTTAGTTTCCTTTGACAGGGCTCCACAAAATATGGCCTGAGGCTAAATATTTGAGAAACGTCAGGGTAGAAGATTTGTACATAACCTTCCCTGAAGACTATAAAACAACTCCCTATTCATGACAAAACTTCATTGTAAATTATAACCACTGGTTCCCTTCTATCTACATTCTCATTTGTTTAACCCTCTAAGAACTCTACCATATATGTCAATTATAATTACACTTTACTAATAGTATGCAGTCTTTCTGGTTTAAGTGTTCAGTAAATGTATTGCAGATATCACCTAGTTACCCAGTTTGGAAGTAAGAGTACTCACAGATCAATAACTCCCCAAGTTTTTTTTTTTTTTAAATATGTTTTTATTGATTTCAGAGAGGGAGAGGGAGAAAGAGATAGAAACATCCATGATGAGAGAGAATCCTTGATTGGCTGCTTCCCGCACGCCCCATACTGAGGATCAAGCCTGCAACCCCGGGCATGTGGCTTGACTGGGAATCAAACGGTGACCTCCTGGTTCACAGACCAATGCTCAACCACTGAGCCATGCTGGCAGGGCAATAACTCTCCAAGTTTTGTATGCAGTCATCCTGATGAACCTAAATCCCAATTTCCAATTCACTGATGCTCTAGCACAGGGGCTTTTTTTGTAGCAAAATTTCTAATTTTATCCTTCAATTATTTCAGTACTCCCAGGCAGATGGCAATAGAACAAAGGCATTAATCAGTGCTAATTTGTTTAGTCCACTTCTGATTAACTGTAATAAAAAAAGTTTACCTTTGGTTATAATTGAAACCAGACTGGAGATCTTGGATGGGACAATTTGTGCCTCAAAGTCTTTAACTTGCTGCTGCTTCTGCAAGGACACAATGCCCCACCTTTCACCTCATACAAGGTTCTTATGGCTGAGTCATTCTTATTCATCATGTCTCCTCCAAGTGGTTTACCCTGACCACTCTACTAAAAATTTCTAACCCAACTCCCACAAAGTTTCTCTTCTCCCATTACCCAGTTGTTTTCTTCATAGAGTTTATCATTGTCTCTCTCAACTAGATTATAAGCTCTGTGCAAATACCAAGTCAACTGTATCCCCAATGTGCTGCACATACAGGATGCTTCTTAAATATTGGTGAAAGTATAAATGTATACCTTCTCTTGCAGAAAATCACTCAATAGTTCATGCCCTCCTAAGGGTCATCTTTGTACACATTTCATTAAGAATCTTTCGTGAGCCCTGATGGTGTTTCTCAGTGGTTGAGTGTTGACCCATGAACTAGGACGTTGCTGTTCAAGTCCTGGTCAGGGCACATGCCCGGGTTGTGGGCTGGATCTCTAGCTGGGGACGTGCAGGAGGCAGCTGACTAGTGTTACTAACCCTCTCTCCCTCTTCCTTCCTCTCTCTGATACCAATAAAAACATATTTTTAAAAAATCTTTTATGAACTTCTCCCCCTAAATGTGATAAGTATGAAGAACAACTTTATATATATAAAAGCCTAAGTGACCGTTTGACCATTCAACCGTTTGACCATTTGACTGTTCTACCAGTAGCTATGATGCACACTGACCATCAGGGGGAAGACGCTCAACGCATAGGCATGGAAACATGGAACAGACTGATGAATCTCAGAGGGAAGGGTGGAGAGGGGAGGGCAGGAAAAGATTAACCAAAGATCTTATATACACACTAGAGGCCCGTGTGCACAGATCTTGCACCCTTGGGGTCCCTCGGCCTGGACTGCACCCTCTCATAATCCAGGACCCCTTGGGGTATGTCGGAGGCCCAGCGCATGGATTCAGCCCAATCCGCACAGGCCAGGCCAAGGGAACCCACCGGTGCAGGAATTCGTGCACTGGGCCTCTAGTTTTAAATAATCTGCTATTTTTTTTTTAAATGTTTTAAGAGCAAGCTAAGGTTTCTCAGAGAAATAGTTGATCCAGGCTTGAGCATGAACTGCACAAGAACCTGGAACGATCTTATGATGCTGAGAAGCAAAAAATCTATTAAAGACTATTGAGATCTGGTAAAAAAGAACATAAGAACCAATTCAAAGGATCTACCATTGGCTGGAGATGGAACAACTTGAGCATTGACAAGAATAATGATTGGGATGGATTAAAACAAATCAAATGTATAAAAATTCACAAGTTCATAATGTTACTTAAAACTGGTTGGCTTTGGAGTTTCCTATGGCATAAACTCATTACTCTGAAAATAGGCAAATGGGGGAAAATTTATCCTGTTTTGCTGTGCTAATTGTATTTCAAGTTAACCAGAGTTGAAGGGGAAAAGTTCTTCATCATTGACAATATCCAACTAATAAGTACAGAAGGAATGACAAGATTATAAAAACCACAATTTTTTAATTTCTAATGAAATAATAAATTGAAGTAACACTCATGAATATTAAAACCAGGGATAATTTTAATGGATAAGTCAGACTGATATAATCTGAATATTTGATCAATCTTAACATCATTAAAAGTGAGACAGCCAAACATTATGTGTCTCCTGATGTGATGCATATCATATTACTTATGTGTGTTTAGCGCCATCTATGAAGTATTTTTTAAAAATATATTTGTATTGATTTCAGAGAGGAAGGGAGAGAGGAAGATAGAAATATCAATGATGAGAGAGAATTGTTGATCGGCTGCCTCCTACAGCATGTACCTTTGACCAGAATTGAACCTGGGACCTTTCAGTCCTCAGGTTGACTCTCTACCCACTGAGCCAAACCAGCTAGAGCTATGAAGTATTTTTTGCCAAATAAATAAAAATGAAGCCACATGTAATTAAACCTCTGGACCTAACCATCACTTTAAATGACACCACAAGGTTGCAATCAGCCACATGGGAAATTCTATAGCACAAGTGACCCAATTTCTTTAACAAATAAATAACAAATTAAAAAGTGAGTGTGTGTATAGGGGGATGAACTTTTATATACTAAACTAGAGGCCTGGTGCATGAAATTCGTGTATGGGAGGGGGGTCCCTCTGCCCGGCCTGCACCTTCTCCAATCCGGGACCTCTCGAGGAATGTCTGATTCCCTCTTGCAATCCAGGACTGCTGGCTCTTAACTGCTCACCTGCCTGCCTGATAGCCTCTAACCCCTCTGCCTGCCTGCCTGATTGCTCCTAACCACCTCTGCCTGCCTGTCTGATCGTCCTTAACTGCTCCCCTACCAGCTTGATCACCCCTAACTGCCTCTGCCTCACTCCTCACCCAGGACCCAGGATTCCCTCCTCTGGCCAGTTGTAGGCACCTGTGCTTCCCTCCCTCTGGCCGGCTGCAAGCACCCAAGACCTGGGCCAGCTTCACCCGGGCTGGCCGCAGCCACAGGGTAGCATGGGTGGGTGGGTGGCTTGTCCTTCTCCCGGGTCGCAGGCACAGCCACTGGCACCCGGGACCATGGGGCATGTGGTTTGTCTCTCTACTGGGCTGCAGCCTGGCTGTTCCCCATTCCTCTCTCATGAGCTCATTTGTGCCTGGCTGGTCCCTATTCTTCTCTCCCCAGTGTTGAGTGTCTGAGCCATTACGGCGTGACAGCGTGAGGGTATGATGACCATTTGCATATTAGCTCTTTATTATATAGGATGAGACTTAAGAGATATATCAACCAAATGTAATATGTGGACATGGTTTCATCCTGATTTAAACAAATGAACCACAGAAAAGTGATTTTCAGATAATTGGAGAAAAATGAACAAGAACTGGATATTAGTTGATCTTAACAAATTATTGTCAATTTTGTTAGATGTGATTATGACATTGTGTCTTTTAAAAGTTCTCATTTTTTAGGGGTAGATATTAAAATAGTTGCAAGTGAAATGATACTATGTTTGAGATTTGCTTCAAAACACCCCAGAAAAATAAAAATGTGTGTGTGAAATACAAATGACAATATGCTAATAACTGTTGAAGTTGGATGTTAAGAACAGAGCAGTCATTATTTTATTCTCTCTGCTCTTGTGTTTGTTTGAAAATGAAAAACTGAGTTTCGTTTTTAAAATGTGTTAGTATAAAATACAGCAACATACAAAAGAGTCTGTGAATCACTTAAAGAAAAATGTTGAAATATGTTTCTATGGATCCACAACCCAGCGCAAACCAAGAAGCATTACCATCTCTATAAGTCCTCTCTGTTCTCTCCATGAACATCTGCCCTTTCTTCTTCCTCAGAGATAGCTTCTATTCTGAATTTTGTGTTATAATACCCTTATTTTTCTTTATAGTTTCTTTTACTACCTCTTCTTACACAACTTTACACAAATGGAATCATGCTTTATTGTTGGGTTCCAGCCCCATCAGGTACAGGGGTTCCCAAAGGTGTGGACAGAGTCGGTGAAGAAGGAATGACATGGAGGCAGCATTCCGTTGACCAGCATAGCCAAGTTCTCTCTTCATTGTCCTGTTACATCTGTTTTTATACCATTTGATCCTATAAGCATGCCTCTATAATCACATCATGGTATGTTTTGGGTAACCTTCTACAGTTCCTTGTTTCATTTCCATAGTTTATCTGACCTTTGCCAAAAATCCTGTCTCCATCTAGTTCTGTTGATTTTAATCTTGTCTAGGTTAATCTCTGTGTTCCACTATAAGGGATAGTCCAAGCTTACTGCTCTACTGATAAACTACAAGGAAGTGACTGAAGGAGATTATCCCACCCAGTAAAGGTTATGTCCTCCAAGCCCCGCTGCTTGCCTTCCCTGGGACTGCCCTGTGTCGGTGGGTCTCCAGGGGTATAGACTTTGGTGCTTTCCCTGGTGGGCAGACCCCTGGGGATGTGGGCCCAACAAGTCCCAAATTTATTGCCAACAGTCTTAGTCCTGTTAATCCCTAACTCCAGGTAAAAATCCCCGATTTTCATCACTGCAAGTGTTCTACTGTATTGCACATTTCACAGCCTTTTTCTCCATTCTACAGTTGATTTATTTTTAGTATATTATGAATAATCCTGTATATTTCTCATGGTGCACATACGTATAGAAGAAATTCTTTGAGGTATATACTAGTACCTGCAAGTGGAATTACTGTGTCATGGCACACATGCAAATGAACTTGGGTGATGCCAAACTGTTTTTTTTTTTCAAGTGGTGGGTGTACCAATTTACACTTTAACCAGTAAGCAGTATTTTTGAGATTTCCCCCCTTTTTACATCCTCACTCTTAATATTTTCAGAGTGCATAATTTTTGCCAGTCTGCTGAGTGTGAAATGGTATCTTATCATTAAAGTTTGCATTTCCTTTAATACCAAGTGTGAGCATCTTTTCCTATTATAGGGACACTGGTGCTTCTTCCTCCGTGAAATACACATGTTCATGCTTTTGCACATATCCTAACACGTTGTTTTTTTTTTCCTTACTGATTTCCAGGAGTCCTTTATATATTTTGTACATTAAGCTTTTGTAGTTATATAGATTACAAATAACTATTTTGTGGCCTGCCTTTTCATTTTCTTGATGGAGTTCTTTGATGAATCAGTGTTCTGAATTTTAATATAGCCAAATTGATCAGTCTTGCACTTTTGGTCACCTTATTAAAGAAATCTTTTCCTACCTCAAGGCTGTAAAGATATTTCCCTATATGTTTTCCTAACAACTTTATAGTTCTGTTTTTTACATCTAGGTCTTGCATTCACTTGAACTTTTTTCTTCCCCTTTTGAAAAGGCTCCAATTTCATTTTTTCCATATGAATAGCCAATTGACCCAGAATCTTTTATTGAAAAGCTCATTCTTTCTCCACTGCTCTGCAATACCAACTCCGTCATAAATCAAGTGTCTACATAATTGTTGGCGTGCTTCTAGGCTCTCTAAAACAGGCTGAATTTCGTCAGCCAGAATAAAGTAGAACAGTCTAAGTTTGGTAATTTCCCTTATCACCTCAAGCCTAGAACTTCTGAGATTGCTCTTAACTTGTTCCCTTCCTCAGTTATTTCTCCAAGTCATCATTCCTAGTCCATGCACGGGTTAGTTCATATCAGCTCCCTGATCAAAAACATTAAAGGGTCCCACAATGAAACATTATAGAGAACTATTTTAAGTTCTCAAAGTTATACAGCTAACTACTGCAACCTTCAGATTAACATGAACCTCAATAGTGCCCACAATGTTGCAGAAGCTCAGTAAATACTAATGTCCCTATAGGATTTCACCAAAATTAACTGTTGTTGTTATTATTATTATTATTTTAAGATAACATGATTTGCCTCCTGGAATATCTAAAATGTTCTCATATGAACTCAGATTTATTTTGCCTTGTCAAAATATATAACCTAGAAATGTGTCTAAATCATATAAAGATTA
The DNA here is from genome assembly GCF_000327345.1 of Myotis davidii. Classification (NCBI taxonomy): domain Eukaryota; kingdom Metazoa; phylum Chordata; class Mammalia; order Chiroptera; family Vespertilionidae; genus Myotis; species Myotis davidii. Next base: position 1,708,112 of record NW_006293001.1, on the reverse strand, counting down.
TAAAGGTTTCAGTTCACTGTTTCATTGTTTTAAAGTAAACCTGTTTTGAAATGTAATCATATAAAACTGTCACTCTTTAGCAAAATCATACATCCATTTCACTTTGATTTACCTTTGTGCTGTTAAGAAAACAGACTCTCAGGAAAACCAAAATGACAAAACAAAGTAATCAAGCTCTATTTAACAACAAATGAATTTTTATTTCATCTTATTAGATGTACAAGAACGCCAATTTGGAGGCTTTCTTGCTTATCCTATTTGTACATTTTGGTATTCCCTCTTTTTGAGCTAGAATATACAAAGTCTTCTACAGGCAGCTTTGGGGACCAATTAACTCCATTAAATTATATCCAGCTATGTAGTGAACTGGGGCTGTCTAGAGCTGTGACAACTAGGAGATGGAGAGAGGCAGAAAGAGAGAGATTGATTTTGTATGTCACCGAAACACACTGCAACAATATGCCAGTGTGACTTTCAAAATGGCCTTAACATATTCCAAACTCAGGGAGTTTCCTGGCTCCTGCGTGGGAGTTGACAGACTGGCAGCATTAGAAAGAGGCAGAGAAAAGCTGATGTCTATATTGTGTCCTCTAATAGTAACATTCTGCCTCTTAGCGGTATCCCCCCTTCAGAAGGATCCGTCTATTTTTTGTGAGTGTGTGTGTGTCGGTCCAAGCTTTGCCTCCCCTTGTGCAGAGGGCATAACATCACCTCTCACATCTGGGAAAACCAAACCGAAGGACACTAACCTTCCCAAGGTCACCTAGAAAAGCAGTGCTGTGGCCTGGGGCGGGGGGCGGGGCGGGGGGGAAGGGGTGAACAGAACCCAGGTGTCCCGTCTCCAGCCTTGTGGTTGGGCACGAAATCATTTTTCCTTCCCTTGTGAAAATAAAGAAATCATTGGGCGGAGGGAAGTGAGAGATAAATCAGATTTCCTGCTCTTTCCTCTTACCTCCCTTCCCCCTGACGAAGCTAAAAACTCGTGAGAGCAAACGAGGTGTCCACTCTACAGTTCTTAAGCAGGGTCCCCCAATTCCACCTCCACCCCGACACAAAGCCATCTGGGCTCCCGGGGTTTCTGCGCGCCCAATCGCCGAGCCTGGGAGGGTCTGGGAGGTGAGGAGTGGTTTAAACTCAGCCCTCCCCCCCAGCGGGTCCCGGC
>NW_006293001.1:1703119-1703533 GCF_000327345.1 Myotis davidii | reverse complement strand
GCGCCAGCCCTTGGCAGCGCCGGAGCAGTCAGGCTCCCGGAGGCAACTCCTTGGGAGCGCCCGGTCCGGGGTGCCCTCTGCGTCCTGCAGTGTCTTTCTACCTGGGAGGAGGAGAAGGAGGAGGAAGAGAAAGAGGAGCAGGAGGAGGAGAGGAGAGAAAGAGGAGGACCTCTCGTCCGGGCTGGGAGGTGGAGCAGCGGCAGCCGCCGCCGCCGCCGCCGCCGGAAAGGGAGAGGCAGGAGAGATCGAGACTTGGAAACCCCAAAGTGCCCGCGACCCTGCACGGCAGGCTCCCTTCCAGCTTCATGGGCAAAGTGTGGAAACAGCAGATGTACCCTCAGTACGCCACCTACTACTACCCCCAGTATCTCCAGGCGAAGGTAAAGGAGCGCCGGGGTGGGGGTGGGCGCGCGG
>NW_006293001.1:1694327-1702823 GCF_000327345.1 Myotis davidii | reverse complement strand
GGGCGGCGGGGGACGGGAGGGGGCGCGACGGGACGTTTACCTCCCGTCTCCGGCCCTGAGCGCCCGCCCCTCGCCTTGATCTTTGTGCGGTGTGGCACTTCACCTGGTTACTGATTTCCACTTTTACGCTGGTGTTTTGGGTAGGAAAGTGGCCAAAGTCCACACAGCGTTCTATGATGTCCCTTTTAATCTTCCCTGTAGCTTTTGCTTAGGAGGGACAATGGGCAGATTTCAGGGCAGAGAAAGAAGTGACTTTGTATTTAGTTTAGAAAAATACTACCTGTGTGTTTACCACAGATCGATTTCCTATGATGCTTTCTCAAAAGTGGCCTTGGCACATTCTTAGGTAACACAACTGATGATGTGTAGCCCTGCACACTGCTACTGGCTTTCTAGGGACCCTGGGTATTTGCTTAATAACCTTACCTTAATTTTACAATAATTGGATGCCCCCTGAACTTATTATATATATATTCCGTGAGGAGTGAGATTTCACTGCTTTGGAAGCTTCTCCCACAGTTTGGGAAGGTGGAAGTTGGATGCACCAGCCTTCTACAGCAATTAGCATCTCCTGTCAGGACTCCAGGAGCCCTCTAGATCACAAAAGAATCAAATGTGGGTGCAGTGGCTGAACTTTCTTTGGGAGCTTGTAATCATGACCTGCTTGCTGCAGAGGGCATTTCTGGCCTGGTGCAAAGAATCCCTGATTCAACCTCGATAAGCTTTTCTTTCTTACAGTGCGGGTGGTCCATGTTGTGCACTTACAACAGTATTTGTCCAAAAGGACACTTGTCAGCATAGAGACCCGACATTTCCTAGCCCTCAAGGGCCTCCTTCTCACTCCCCCCAATTCTTATATTACTTTGGGTCACCAGAAAGCAGCGAGATGGTAGCAGTAAGGATATCCATTATTCATTTCTGTGTGGTCCCCATAAATTTGTTTTCAGGGGCCGGAGGGAGATGCATGTTTTTTTTGTGAGCTACATTGTAAAGATAAGTTGCTCAAAGAAATGTTGAGGTGTAATCAATGCACTACCTTTTAGATAGCATATATGTTTAATGCACTTGTTTAAATTATGCAGCATTGGGTGGCTAAAGGACAGCCCAGTCAACACTTAACTATATGAATAATAAATACATACACTCAGGTAAAGAAAAAAGGCCTCGTTTCTACAGGCACATTCACCTTAGTAATTTTTATGTACCATTAGTAAGTTAGAAACCAAGTGCATAGCATTTAATATAGCTAATGCAATACCATTTGGCTCTTTTTGCCCCGTAAATAATTGAAGAGAGAGACAAACGGCAAGAGCCTGCTCTGGTAATTAGGGTCGGATCCCAGAAAGCTTTAGGGCCCATTTTCTGAAAGTGTGCTTCCTGCATAAAGCATTTAATATTGATTTGTGTTACAGTAAATGACATTCTCAAAACATATCTTGCGGTTGCTACTATGAAATCTGAAATCCTATTACTCTGAGTCTCTTTGTTTCCGGGGAAGGACATATATACTCACTTGACCTATATAACATGGTATTAAAATTTGATAATTAAATATAAATTCCCTATTGTAAAGTATCTTGGTTATCTCAGAAAAGGGCATCTCCTAAAATGTAAAGTGACTAGTTGCAGATTTTAGATAATCACATTTCGGGGCACATAGTCCTCTTTTTTCTCCCTTACATATCTGCTGGTAACATGGTAGTATAAGTCATTTAAAAAAAAAAAGAGAGAGATTTCTTTTGATTTTTAGTTTTAAAACAAGTGTTGCCTAATCTACCTAAAGCGTTAATAAACTCACTTGGAATCTGTTGTCGACAGTGATGATCCTTGCCTGTGTGTGCGTTTTAACCTTCCTGAAATATGGGATAGAAAACATCACTGTTTAAAGTACAGTGATAGGTTTACCAGTCAGGGTTGTTTTGACACTTCTGTTTGGAAGTTATATCAAAAACTGAGGAAGGGCACGGTCATTTACACAGTGGAATTTGACAAAAACATTGATCCAGAGGTGGATGTGATTGTTTCAAACTGAGGAAGAATAAACTGATGGGATTCCTTTTCATCCGAAGAAATAGATACCAATTAACATGGCCCTTGAAAAAAGAGTTTTGTTACCATCCTTTTAAAAGTTCACATATGTCAAGTTATGTTTCTTGTGTTAATCATTCAATCAGAGTCTATTTTGGAAAATTTATTTAATAATTTTTCCCCGTAAGAAAACCTATTGGTTACTTATACATTTTATTAGCAACAAGCAAAAAAAATCTATGGAGCTGTATGACAGTGTGTGACCATATTGGTATACTTTGCTCTTTGACAGAAAGAGGAGCTCATTAGAAAATAATACAGCTGCATTAAACATAGAGTACATATGAGGAGGCTTTGGAAGGGCAGGATATGGGTGGAAATGAGATTGTGAAGTTTTCATAATACCTTAGGGTAGAGCAACACAGATTTCAAACAACCTGATTTTACATGCTTGTTGTGATTTTTGCCTCTCTTTCAGGATGGTCTTCTCACAGCAGGTGCTCTTTGTCACCTGACACACTCATTCTAAGATGTAGTTTGATATACCTCCTTATATAAGCACATCTTGTTCTAAAGGATTTTCTGATTCTATTACATGACGTATGCTAGGTTATGAAAAATTAAATTTGGTATCCACTTCGAAGCTACCCAGGTAATTCAATGTATTTTTCTAAAGATGTGTATTACACATTTTTATACAATGGATGTATTAATTTCACTTACTGTAAAAGCAACCCTTCAATCACAGTCTGCTTATTTCAAATATATTACAACTTACCTTATTGCCATGCATGCATGCAAATATTTATGGGGATTGATGCACTTATTCTGTCTTTTGAAGAAAGGGAAGTACAAAATGTTATTTATTTGATTAGCTACTTTTTGTGCCAGCTAAAAGCAATTTGACAAATTTTGTGATCTTTATTTATAGTTATCAAAATGTTTCTATACTATATATCATAATGAAAGCTTGGTTTTTAAGTTTTATGTATACAACAGTATTGCTTTTCTATGCTAAAGAAATGTTTGTTTCTAAAACAAAAGTTTGTTTTAGAGCCATTTGGTGTAAGTGTATGGTAAAGAACATACCTGAACTGAGATTTACAATCTGGAAAATAATAAGTAATACAATTTGGGATTCTATTAATGAAGGCTACTAGAACAAAACAGTTTTTCTGAGTGGAATTTCTGAGTGAATTAACATTTTGCTGAATTCCTTAACTTCTATGTGGTTATAGCCAAATGAATATTGTATCAATTTGTTTCTCCAGGAATTTGGGGTCATAATTTGATACATAGAACTACTGGGCATTTTAAGGTGGGTTGGAGGTAGAGAAGTAGGATCTTAAAACTTGGAGGGCTTTGTGTCTTAGGAAGTAACCACATTTCTGAGGCGAATAAAGTTTGCTTAAATGTATCAATACAGTAATGTCATATTTTACCCAATGAATACACCTTATCTCCTTAGGTGAACGGGGCATTGTGGCTATCTGGAAGTGGTATTGGAAGAATTAAGGTCATGGAAATGTTAAAATGAAGATGCATTATAATGCAGTATTATAGCACCCTTCCCCTTGGATAGCTATTGCTTTTGAATTTCCCATAATGTATATAATTTCTTTATATTTTGGGAGCCAAATTGTAAGCTACTAGAAGGGAACAGGAAAAGATAAATGAAGAGAAGTAGGAAAGTATTCAATCACGTAGTACCAGTATAACTAAATATACCTTACATATTTGGCAATCTTGGCTTTGAATTTAAACTCAGATATGGGCAATTTCCATGTATTACACTTTGAAGAAAAAAATTAAAATTTTACTGGTTTATTGCTCAGATTTGTATTTTGCTTACTGATTTATTGGAACTGTAAAATTACCCCAGCATACTTAATGAGTACAGAAATTTTAAGGTATGGGTCTTTTAACTAAAGACAAAGGGATTTTTTTTTCTTTTCCTTTGACTCAGGAGGGAGTTGCCAGGAAAGAAAATTTTTTTCCCCTCTCTATATCTGCTTAACGACTAAAAATCTTGTGAGGAATATCTAGAATGAAAGGATAAGGGCTTAGTAAAAATGACATGGACACTTAAATATCGTTCATTTTTTTTAAAGATGAGAAATTTCTGGTCTAGTTTGTTTGATATTGGATGCTCAGTTCACAAAAGTTTATTTTTCCCAAGCATGGTCTTGCAATTCCTTTGTTAGTCTCTCTTCAAAAGGTACCTACACCTCTGTAGTTGCTTGCTTCATTCACAGAACAGTAGGTGCTAAATAAATGCTTGTTAGTAACTGTTATTATTCAGAATAAGTACCTGCAAAATTTTTCTAGACTAGCAAAATAATCATAGTCCAAAATCTACAAGTATAATAAATCCATCCTAATTTTTTAATGAAATCTCAATATGGTTAGATTTGTGTTTTATTTTGTTCCTATAATAAAACTTCCAAATGTTTTATGAATCGAGTAAGATCCCTAAAATGAATCACATAGCAATTGGTCAATGCTTCATTTATGGAATCAAAAGTGCCTTTTTATTCAATCTTTATTAAAAAGTAAGGTGTCAGAGAAAAATCTCATAGTGTTATATTGAGTGTGGGAAATGTTACATATGACGAATTGGTGACAGCCTATCTTTGCCTTCTCTCACTGACCCCAACCAACACAATCCAAACTTTTTCCTGCTTAATTTTCAAGAAAAGCCCCCTTTTTCCAGGATATTTCAGACTTGGTCAAAACAAAACAAACATTTATTCATTTAATGGATAATAACGAAACTATAAACTATCCTTGAGGTGTTCAGAATTATAGTTATCTCTCAGTCACTGAGTTGCATAACCCTAAACGTGACATTCAGGCTTCTAGCTTTTTAAGATAGGACTAGTGGGAACATGTCAAGGTGCTCTTTTATTCAGTGTAACATAGCCTATTTTAAAGAAAACGTAGTGTGATATTCCATTGGTTTAAATGCAGGGTCATAGTATTTGGTATAAAATCAAACCATATAGCCCGGGCCAGTATCTTTCAGTGGTTAGAGAGTCCTCCCTCAGACCACAAGGTCAAGGGCATGTACCTGGGTTGCAGGTTCTATCCCCGCCCTGGTAGGGCCCTGGCGAGAGGCAACCAGTCGATATGTCTCTCACACATTGTCTCTCACACATCTATGTTTCTCTCTCATGACCCTGTCCATTCCATTCCCTCTAAAAATCACTGGGAAGAATATCCTCAGGTGAGGATTAACAAAAAAAGAAAAACATAAAAAATTAAAAAAAAAAATCAATCCACATAGTATTCAAGATTGAACTTCGGGCTTGGGGATTTCATGGAATAAATTTAAATGTTCTGGCTTCTGCTGTTCATTTTAGTGAATAAATAATAAACCTGGTGGCACTTGGCTGTGCCTCCTAAGAGGCAGCACTTGGATGATAACAGATGTTTACCACTAGTTTGGTCAGATGATGCACAGCAAAATGTCTTAGAAGCCATGTGTGAACACACGCAAATTTGAGCGCATACACAAATTCGATAACAAAACTAAACATTTGTTTGTTTGTTTTTTTTAAATATATTTTATTGATTTTTTACAGAGAGGAAAGGAGAGAGACAGAGAGTCAGAAACATCGATGAGAGAGAAACATCGATCAGCTGCCTCCTGCACATCCCCCACTGGGGAAGTGCGCGCAACCCAGGCACATGCCCTTGACTGGAATCGAACCTGGGACCTTTCAGTCCGCAGGCCGACGCTCTATCCACTGAGCCAAACCGGTTTCGGCAAAACTAAACATTTCTTAATCAGGTCGACATGCGGAGAAAAGTGTAAAGGAGATGATGACAGCTAAGCCAAGAACAAACTGAACATGTCTCCCATAACCAAATTCCTTATTTTTGCTTGGTGCATCTAGTCTCCTTAACATAATTATATGAATATTTTAATTTTCCAGGCAAGCACTGGAAAATAAGTGTGTCACAGATGATGAAAAAAAGAGACAAAAAGGAGAGGGTGAAGATAAACATCCTAGACCTCCTAGGGGAGAAAATGTATAAAAGTGAACATTGTCCTTCTCCATACATTATTTTTTGGCTAATTCTTAAATGAATGCATTTGTCATTTTAGAGGATGGAGAACAGTCTTCTGGATGATGAATATGAAACCCAGATTCTAAAAGAGAGTTTAGATGCTAATATGAAAAGCTAACTTGCTTATATATCTGGTACTGTAAGCACAAAATTCGATGTCCGGTGGATGCTTTCCTACATTGGCTGTAACATTTGTATTCTGGAATTAGGTTAAGTTGTAAGCTGATAGCTTGTTGGAAAATGGCTGAGGTTCACGGAGAGCTAAAATACTAATCGATCATATTTCCTGAGTGACCCCAGAGCACAATTCTCTGCACTTGCCGTTGGGAAAGGGGAGGGAGCATAGTATCTGTCCCCTGCTCTCCAGCATCTCACCATCTGCCAGGGAAGACAGAATAGGCACAGTCAGAAATAAGCAAAGAATATTTACAAAATAGTTCATCCAAGGGTCTTAGTGACAGAGAAGACACTGAGATTCATATGTGGGATTAAAAATAGTGGCATGCATTCTGTGAGAAAAAAGTAAAGTGCTAATTAAAGCTACAGTAAACCTGTGACTTTTAGAAAAAGGATGTGCTTTAGATTAACGAGTGAAAAATTTTTGAATTGATAATCAGCATTGTTTTGTATTTATTCTGCTTCATAATCCTCTTTATGAGTATTTAGAATTTTAAAGAATAGCATTTTTAGTACTTTATGTTAACTTCCTCCCTTTAGATTTTCATACTTAATTGCCTTATTTTACGTTATTATTTTTCCATTTTTAAAATTTAATATATCTTTATTGATTTTAGAGAGGGAGAGATAGAAACATCAATGATGGGAGGGAATTATTGATTGGCTGCCTCCTGCACGCCCCTACTGGGGATGGAGCCTGCGACCTGGGCACGTACCCCTGACCGGAATAGAATAGGGGACCCTTCAGTCCACAGGCCGATGCTCTATCCACTGAGCAAAACTAGCCAGGGCTATTTTTCCAGTCTTATGCTTATAAATACGCATAGGCCAACTTATTAGGGTTGTGATGGTCTGAGAATGTAATCTTAAATGATGACATAATGGTTATCCAGAAATGTTACTTTTGTTTTTTTAAAACCATTTTGAAATGTTTTTTTTTTTTCTTCTTAATTTGTTAGACTTGTTCATGGCAAAGGGGAAAAAGTTGAGTTTTTGTTATGTTGTACACATTGGAAATGTGTCTAATGTGAGCTGGGGTTTCATTAGAAAATAACAGATTTTTTATTATTCCTCGTGTTGCGTGGACATGATAGGAGCTATTCATTCTCTTTATTTGGTCATCGTCTAGCTTTAATTGTTTTAAACTGAGCGGCTGTTCCCCGCTGCAAGTGGAACGCAGTCCTACAGGAGTCATCTGGCCTCTGTCTGGCCTCAGTGTGCGACATGGAACCCGTCCCTCTGGCTGCTCATTGAACGCATGCTATTGGGCTGCCGGGTCCCAGGTGAAGAGTGGGTTCAGGGAAAGGTTTTGTGTAACAAAATTAGATCATTTCGGAGGTCTCAAGAATATGTTTTACTGCTCTTGAAGGAAAAATGCATCATACTCCATCTCTGCAAGTGTGTGGGCCCATTTTACATGATACCAGTTTAGTTTACTTAATAAATTAAAAATGTAACCATTAGAATGGGAGATTTGGATATATCATGGAATATTATGCTCTTCACTTGAGAGTCTTAGGGAAAACCAAAGTTGCCATAATGAATTTTAGATTAAGTTTACATTTATCTTTAACTCTTCAAATGACACTATACTATGTTCCCTGTTGAACACATTTTATTTTTTATTTTTATATTTACATTAATCTTCACTCGATATTTTTCATTGATCTTTTAGAGAGAGTGGAAGAGAGAGGGAAGGACAGAGAGAAATATCAATATGGGAGAAACACATCGATTGGTTGCCTCCTGCATGTGCTCTGATCAGGACCCAGACCAGGGAGGAGCCTGCAACCCAGGTGCGGGCCCTTGATTGGAATTCGATCCCGAGACCCTTTGGTCCACAGGCGGAAGCTCTATCCACTGAGCCAAACCAGCCAGGGCTAAACATGGTGATTTTGAGAACTGCGATTGGAAGTCTGTTTCTACTACTGGAGAATCTCTAACCCCTTTTTTACCTGTATAAAACAAGGACATATTTTCATAGTTTATAAAATAAAGGCTCAATAAAATATTTGTTTATAAGAAAACGTAAATCTTCCTAGAAACTTGTAATACCTTTGTCTTCTCAATAGCAATTTGGACTTATCACCAACAGTCTTTTGACTAATGCAAACATTTATAAAAAGAAAAAATTGCCAGTTTTTATTTTCAGGTCATTAACTGAAATACTCCCAAGAGCCTCTCTGCCCCTCCCCTACACACCCCCCCCAACAATAG
>NW_006293001.1:1693152-1694316 GCF_000327345.1 Myotis davidii | reverse complement strand
AAGCATAGCTTTGATTAATTTCATTGTTTTAAAAATGGAAGTCTTAGGGAAAAGGTTCCTAATCTCAGTCTCTTTGTAGGTTTCATTCCATTTGATCACTTGAATACTTTTATTAAATAACAATAACAACACAGAAAGATTTGGCTACCAGAGAAAGTATTAGAGCAAAATTACGAAAGCTGGACAGATGGAATTTTTCTGGGGCTCTATATGATTTGTTTAAGGGTCAGGCATACCTTATTTTACAAGTGAATTGTGTTTCCAACAGCTTTATTTCCAAAAAGTTCACTTGTCAGTTATTTAGAACTTGAAATTCATTTCCTATATTTCATTTATAAGAGCCTGCAAAGTGTTTTCCTCTCTCTCTTTTCCTCTCTCCCCTCACTCCTTCCTTCTTCTCCCTTCTCCCCAACTCATACTCTCAATTACTCTTCCTGCACACTAAGAATAGTGCCACTCTGGGCTTACGTCCACAGGTGTAGGTGCCAGTGATGGATCTGCCAGGACAATTGTCACATATAAACTACTCATGCTGCAATTAGCCTGAATTAGGGACCAAGTGTGCCTGCCTTATTTTGCTAAAGAACTCTTTCTACCTCTTAATGCCACAGTTTATGATTAAGAATTTCCTAATAACAGTTGCCTCTTTGAATTTGATTTTCTTTCTGATTCCTTATCCAATTTTATGTGGAAATTTTAAATAAAAATATTATTGATTAATGTACAAGTGTGTTAAAGAAGTGCAGGCATGATGTAATACTTTGAATAAAAGAGAACATAATTGGCATAATAGGAAGTATTTTGATGATAAATGTATGTATCTAATGAGATTGGAATGTACATAGGGCATAGTGAAATGGTAAGACAGTTCCATTTTTTCTTTACCCATACTTTAACAGTATTATTTTCTGTTTCTTGAATATTTCACAAAACTTTTTTATCTAAAAATAATCACAAAAGTATTGTGTGTTTTTAATTTGTAAAAGACTAAAAAAATGTTTCTTGGTCATGTTGCTTAGATTTAAATTTTAATAGCAGAAATATTAAATGTTGATTGTTTGTTGAAGAATAGATTATAACTTAATATATAAACAGGATTTAAAATGATAGTGGGTTATTATCCAGTGTTCTTTTCTACCCCTGTGTCTCTACCACAAAATTCAG
>NW_006293001.1:1692827-1693078 GCF_000327345.1 Myotis davidii | reverse complement strand
ATGTTCTCCAGTGCACATCCTTTGAGCCTTCAAAATTTGATTTGACTGTGTGGTCTGAGGAGAGCTTGTTCAGATAAGTACATTGTGATAGTAATCTGTGTCTGGGCCCTAATGAACATCTGCTTTCTAGGGCGCCACTGCAGTACCTTTCTTTGTTTCTTTTTCCTTTGCCTTTTTTATTTAAATCTTGTTTAAACCCTACAAATAGGGTTGCTTTTCAATATGCAAATGATCCTATCTCCCTTTTTTCT
>NW_006293001.1:1690456-1692787 GCF_000327345.1 Myotis davidii | reverse complement strand
GGGGGGGGGGGGAGCAGGGCTGGGGGAGGGGTGCGGAAAGCCAGATATTTAAAATAGGAATGGGTTGGGAATTTAAAAGGAGTCTACAGGAAGCAAGCCCACAGCTATAGTTCTACTATTGATAACTCAGACATTATACTAAAATCATCTAGTTAAGGTCGTGTAGTTGGAACTACCTGGCCAATTTAATTAAATTCAACACACTGAGCAGGCATTGTATTAGGCCCTGGAAAGTGCAATATGTAAATAAGACATGCTTTGTGCCATCATGGAGCACAATGGAATATTTTTATAGACTTGTTTCTTTGTTTAGAATTTTTATTGAGGTGGAACACACAGTACAGCACACACATTTTAAATAAGTGGGTATACTCATATAATGGCCATCCAGGTCCTTCTATAACATTTCCAGCAACCAGAAAACACCATCATGCCCCTTCTCAGTTTGTACGCCCTGAAGATAACCATCAGTCTTACTTTTAGCTTTGTAGATTGATTTCGCCTATTCATAAAAAGGAAATCCTATAATATACCTCCTTTTGTGTCCGGCCTCTTTAGTGCATCATTATTGGTTTGATTCATCCGTGTTGTTACGTGCAGCAGATGTTGGTTCTTTTTTTAAATGCTATGTAGTATTCCATCACAGAAGAGATCACACTTTACTTCTCTATTAATGGGTATTTGGATTTTTAAAAATTTTGCCTGTAATGTGTAAAATTGCTATAATTATTTGTGTTTATATCATTTGGTATGTGCACTTACTCATAGTAGAGGAACTAGTAGGTCATGGACCTGGTATGATATGTGTATGTTCAGCTTTGGTAGATATGACCAGATATGACCAGGCAGAGCATGAGGAATCTAATTGCTCTACAAGTCACTCACACTTGGTATTGTCAGTCCTTTTTAAGTGTAGGCCTTCTGGTGGGTAGCAGCTCCTAATGTATTTCCCTAACGACTAATGACGTTGAGCACTTTTTCATATATTTATTGGCCAAATGGCTATTCTCTGTTGTGAAGTGCCTAAATAACAGCTTTATTGACTATAATTAACATAACTTGCAGGTTAGCCTTTTGTTCACTTTTTATATTGGATTTTTTTTATTGGTTTATAGGTTTTCAAATATAGTCTGGATATAAATTCTTCATCAGATACATGTATCAGAATATCTTCTTCCAATTTTCAATTTTTCCCTTCACTGTCTGATTAGTGTCTTTTGATGAATAGAAGTTCTTAATACAGTATACCCATCTTTTATGACCATTACTTTTTGTATCTGTTTTAAGAAACCTTTACTTACTTTAAGGTCATGAAGATATATCCTTATATTTTCCTACTCTTTTACATTTAGGTCTGCCATCCATTTCTAATTAATTTTTGTGTTTGGTGTGGATAGAGTCATGGTTTGTCCTCCCCTCCCCCAATATGAATATCTAATAGATCCAGCACCATTTATTGAAAAGACATTTTCATTTTCTCCTTTGAATTTCAGTGTCATCTTTGTTGTAAATCAGGCGGCAACATTTAGGTCTTTCGTTTTCTGGACTCTTAGTGTTGTTCTGTATGTAGTATCTTTATGTCAACACTACATAATCTGAATTTTTGTAGCAGTAAATTAAGTGTATATTCTTCCAAGTAGTCTTCACTATTCTAGGACCTTTGCGTTTCTTTGTAAATCTTAAAATCAGTTTACCAATTTTCATTAAAAAACTAATAGAATTATTATTGGAATGGCATTAAACCCATACATCTATTTTGGGAGAATCAATATTATCCAAACAAAGTACATATCTCTTATTTATTTATGACTTTACACCTCTTAAGTAATTCATAATAAAACACATGGATAATTATTATTGTTTTAAGTGCTCACTGCTTAAATATATCCAATAATTGCTTCAAGATCTGTAGTGTGATAATTGGCATAGACTCTGTTAAGAAAATAATTCTTTTTTTTAATTAAATCTTTATTGTTCAGATTATTACAGTTGTTCATCTTTTTTCCCCCCATAGCTCCCCGCCACCAGGTTCCCACACCACCCTCCGCCCTTACCTCCCTCCCCCCCAACTGTCCTCATCCATAGGTGCACGATGTTTGTCCAGTGTCTTCCCGCATCCCCCACACCCCTTTCCCCCCAAGAATAGTCAGTCCACTCCCTTTCTATGCCTGATTCTATTATAATCACCAGTTCATTCTGTACATCAGATTATTTTTTCACTTGATTCTTAGATTCACTTGTTGATAGATGCATATTTGTTGTTCATAATTTGTATCTTTACCTTTTTCTTCCTCTACCTCTTGTTAAAGGATACCTTTCAGCATTGCATAT
>NW_006293001.1:1682452-1687452 GCF_000327345.1 Myotis davidii | reverse complement strand
CTCCTTAATTCATTTACATGTTTCCAAGATTATTATTACAGGTCACTAAGCCTTTGACAGAAAATATAATTTAAAGTTAAGTCATCGGGAACCATGGCTTATTAAAGGTTAATTAGATATTAAGGAAAATAGTTTGTGAAATGATTTCTTAAGTCAGTTGGAAAGGATTAGTTTATTTTGTTATATATGATTTACACCCAGCTTCTTAGGAATGCATGATTGAATAAAGGTACAGTGGTAGCTGACTTTGTGTGTGTTTCCCTCGCTGTCTCAAGAATCCTCTGCACTGATTGGTTCAAACCTTAGTATTTCCTCCTGGAAGTGTGTGTAACTATAACTGTGAACCTTGGAAGTTGTGGGCTGCATAGAAGAAAGTGATAGAAAGGGATGTGGGTGATTGAAGATCATGTTAGGGCCCCAATGTGATCTGCAAGGAAACAGTTCTTTGTCGCCATTATTAGTTGACACATGCTATAGGCAATGTTTCCAGTGTGGTGCTATGTTTAAAGACGGGAGAGAGGCATGCCTTTTTAGACATTTTAGGGTGCCTTTTTATAGAGCATTTGATTACTTGGGCTAGAAAGTTCTCTCAGGTGGGATCCAGTGAATCGTCTTAAACAACTGATGATCCAAAACATTTAGCTATTAATGTTTGTGGCTAAATTACTCTCCTAAAACACAGCAGCAGCCTTGTATTAGGATTTCCTGTATTTATTTAAGATTTAACAGTGAAAGATGGGCATGCTTGACACCTTAGAAGTCATGTACATTATTAGTCTAATTTAAAAAGGTATGTATTCATGGTGACATAAAGTCTAAAACAGCCGTGGGCAAATTACGGCTCGTGGGCCGGATTGAAATGAATAAAACTAAAAAAAAAAAACAAGACCGTACCCTTTTATGTAATGATGTTTACTTTGAATTTACATTAGTTCACACAAACACTCCATCCATGCTTTTGTTCCGGCCCTCCGGTCCAGTTTAAGAACCCATTGTGGCCCTCGAGTCAAAAAGTTTGCCCACCCTGGTCTAAAAGGAAGCTAGGGTTTAAATAAGTACATGAATAATTATTATCCCAAGAAATGGAATTTCTGATCCACGCTGACTTCCTAAACTACAAGTCTCTGGCTTTAGAACCTTTAACCTCCTCAACATATTATGAAGCTGTTGAGCACAGTTTACCCACATTTTTAAGAATATACAGGCAAATTGAGGGAGCTATATCAAATTCTGTGTTGGTTATATGCTCACTGTTAGGCAGCTTATAAAATTCCGTTTTTAGGATGTTTAAGAAATGGAGACACGAGTGTTTACTAATTTGATTTTTCCTTTTCTTATTATACTTAAACTTTCACTAAGTGGCATTTTATTTAGACTAAACTGTATAACAAATTTACATTATAATCTAATATAATGTATCTGTTGGAGGAAAAGACTGAAAAAAAAAGATATCAGGGGAGAAAAAGCACCCATGAAATTGTAAGTATATTCAGTAACAGTTTAATTAGTATTTTGTTAACTGTAATTTGTATTCCTGTGGTCTCCTTTATAAGAATATAAGATTCTCAAGAAATGTATCTTGTTCACTTTTGTGCCTATTATAATGCTTTGCATATTGTAGATACTTAATACATATTTATTATACTGCATTGATATCTTTTGTATTCTAACATGATAAAGAGAAATATGAAGCCAGAATTTGTTTTTAGAAATGAATGCTTCTGCTTAAAATACACACATGAGCCCAGCTGATGTGGCTCACTGGTTGAGTGTCAACCCATGAACCAGGAGGTCACAGTTCCACTCCTGATCTGGGAACATGCCTGGGTTGTGGGCTCAATCCCCAGTAGGGGGTGTGCAGGAGGCAGCCATCCATTATTCTCTATCATCATTGATGTTTCTACCTCTCTTTCGCTCTCCCTTCCTCTGTCTGAAATGAATAAAAACATATTTTTGAAAAATATATACATGATTAGGATAAAAATGGGCTAAACTACCTAAATAATTTTCTTATTTTCTTAATCTCTGGCTTTACAATTAGACTCTGAGTTCACGTCTGGCAGGCTATTAGTGCTGTTAGGCTAATTTATCATTTTCATATAAGCATTTTATGATGTACAAAACCGAAATATTTGATGACTGCCTTAAGTTAAATACAGTAAATAGAATTGTGAAGAAATGGGGGCCCATTAAAATGAACATTTCTACTCTATTAGTGTGACTTTTTGAATATCATCTGGATGGAGCATTATTACTGAAAAGCAATTAACTTTTTTAAAAGGACTATATTTCTAGGCTTAGCTGGAGTTCTCTAAGGGCCTAGACTTGTGTTTGAAAGCATATGTGATTATATTTGTCTGGTTTCAGACAGGAAACATGGCTTACTTAAACTTGGTATTTAGGGAATGTTTAATAAATAAGAATATTTACAAATATGTTGGCAGGACGTAGGAAACCAAGAAGGGATAATGACATATTCTGAGGCCAGTAAAAGATGGGCACCTTCTCTAAAGGGCTGCAGAGGAATGTCGGGCAGAGCCGCCTCAGGGCTCAGTCCTAATACTGGTGGGCGAAGAGGAAGACCCTCAGGGCCTCTCTGAGCCCCAGCTCCCAACCTGGGCCGGAGGGGCTGCCTCCCCCAAACCTCCAGTTCCTAAGGGCACAAAATGCTGACACGCCGAGCTCAAAGGGTTTGCCATCACTGGTCTAGGGCTAGGGGTGGGGACAGTGACAAGAACCTATAGGGTTGTAACCTGCTTTATTAAGAGGGCTGCCTGAGAGGAGCTTGACCTTCAGCTGAGGACCAAGGTCAACCCATGTTGAGCAGACATTCCTGACTTTCCTAGTACCTTGGAATCTCCTGCCAGTGCCTCCAACTGGAACCTATAGGAAGCTAGAGGGAGGAGGATGCCTTTGATGCAAGGCATTATGGGTCAGCTTCTCAGGGCACAGAATAGGGTGGGGAGGGGAGGACAGGCAGACAGGTATGGGGCTCAGTAAATATTGGTTGAAAAAATTTAGAGCTGCTTACTACTTATCTTAATGGATGGTTTTGCTTCATTTAATTAACAGTGCTACTTACTGCTTTCTTAAAATTCTGCATTATTACTTGAATAAACTAAATAGTGTTTAGTGAGGACCTGCTAAACTGTTTTGCCAGGCCTGCTGCTATAGATATTAGATAACTTTGTAAGAAAATTAGCTGGTACTGGAGTTGTATCTCCCTTACATAATACATAGATACTGAAAACAACCAATCAAATGTTGACATTAAATACTTTGAGGTGGCATAAAGTAATCCAAAGCAGCACCTCATTTCAAGTAAATTTTGGAAGTATGCTCTCTCTATAGAGCAATCCTATGGTGCAGCTCTGTCCAGCAGAACTTTCTGTGATGATGGAAATGATCTACAAGGGAGGGCAGTTAGGGGTGTGGTGGCCACTGGCCCCATGGGGACTATTAAGCATTTGAAATTTGGCTATTGCAACTGAGGAATTGAATTTAAAAATTTTACCTACATGTGGCCAGTGGCTGTCATATTGGACAGTGCAGCTATGGTTAATTGTTGAGTAAATATATGCTCTGTGATTTAATTTTTGTATGAAATCTTTCCTGGAGTAAGAAATTGGATCTTGTATTTTCAGATTTTCAGATTGCTAGCCTCTATATATAGGTATGAGGCAAATACTGGTGACCAGACTATAAAGAGAAATCAAAAGCAGCTCAGATGAACCAGGTCTTAAGGCTAGGCTAATGAAAGCAAAGCAAAAGACACAGGAACCTTTTTATGTTATACTAGAGGCCTGGTGCATGAAATTCGTGCACTGGTGTGTGTGTGTGTGTTTGTGTGTGGGTGTGTGGCGGTGGGGGGGAGGTGTCCCTCAGCCTGGCCTGTGCCCTCTCACAGTCCAGGACCCTTTTGGGGGATGTCCACCTGTTAGCTCCTTACTGCTCTGCTTGCTGCTCTTAAGCCCTGCTGCAGAGGCCGGAGAGGCTCCTGCCACTGCCGCTGCACTCGCCAGCCATGAGCCACTTTCTGGCTGAGTGGCTGCTCCTCTTGTGGGAGCACACTGATCACCAGGGGGCAGCTTCTGCATTGAGCGTCTGCCCCCTGGTGGTCAGTGCGCATCATAGCGACCGGTCGTTCTGGTTGTTCTGCCATAACAGTTGCTTAGACAAAAAATATATCTGGCGATATATTAAAGGCATATATATTTTCTCTTCAAGACTTTTATATTTAGTGACTAAGTTTTATATTTTTTATTTTCTTAGCTTTATTGTACATATATATATTATATTTAGTTTTATGAAAAAATCTGAGACTTCTCTTGGCCCTTTTCATAACGCTTTTTCTTCCTATTAGCTGTCTTCAGAAATCTTTGTTAAGTTCAGAAACAGAAAAAAAACACTCACTTAGAATTCATAATTATTCCATAAGGACAGACAGATTATCACATCATAAATATGACATATTACTTGTAAAGCAACTGAAAATACTTTTTGGGGCAGTAAGTTCATATTTGTTTTCTGATTATTCTTAGTCTACTCAAGTGTACTTTTTGCCTACCCTTTTCACATTGTGCTTTGTTTGATCTGTAAGTAATAGGACATAAAAATTACATATGAGACTGTGCCTTTTTTTTCTCTTTTTTTGTTGATTAAATCTTTATTGTTCAGATTATTACGTTTGTCCCTCTTTTTCCCCCCCATAGCTCCCCTCCACCCAGTTCCCGCCCCACCCTCCTCCCTCACTCCCCACCCACTGTCCTCATCCATAGGTGCATGATTATTGTCCAGTCCCTTCCCGCATCCCCCTCACCCCTTTCCCGCCAAAGGATAGCCAGTCCACTCCCTTTCTATGCCCCTGATTCTATCATAATCACCAGTTCATTCTGTTCATCAGATTATTCACTTGATTTTCAGATTCACTTGTTGATAGATGTGTATTTGTTGTTCATAATTTGTATTTTACCTTTTTCCTCTTCTTCCTCTTCTTACAG
>NW_006293001.1:1644321-1682395 GCF_000327345.1 Myotis davidii | reverse complement strand
TTCCTATTTCTCACGTACAAAAGAATATGCTTCAATAACCAGTAAGATCACAATCAATGGGATAGTCACGTTACAATCAATAAGGCATTCAATCGAATGGGATGACTTATATTAATTCAGAAAATCAAAATAACCTGTCCATTGTTAAACAAGGCAAATAGGTACCATACTTCATTGGAACTCTGCATAATATACTTTATTTCAGTCAGTGTATGCTTAATTTCTAGTTGGTTCTTTTTCATAACCTCGAGGGTCTCACTAGGGTTCTTGAGGGTCTCACTACATTTATCAGTGGTCTCACCAGTCTTTTTGAGGGTCTTACTAAATTTATCAATGGTTTCTAGAAAATTCTTGAAAAACCTAAGTTTGGTTTTGAACTCTATATCCAGTAGCTTGCTTTCCTCCATTTCTGTCATGTGTGTCCTTTTACTTTGTCTCTGCATTTTTTATGCTTCCCTCTGTTGGTAGAGTGACTTGGTGTGCTAAGTGTCCTCTAAGGCCCAGTGGTTCATCCTCCCCACTTACCTGAGGAGGACACTCTTGGTGCACCCTCTTGTGGTCTTTGTGCACAGAGACTGTGCCTTTTAAAAGGAACAAGTTCTAAGTTCATTTTGACAAATTTTATTTATTTATTTATTTAATATATTTTATTGATTTTTTTTTCAGAGAGGAAGGGAGAGGGATAGAGAGTTAGAAACATCAATGAGAGAGAAACATCGATCAGCTGCCTCCTGCACACCCCCTACTGGAGTTGTGTCTGCAACCAAGGTACATGCCCTTGATCGGAATCTAACCTGGGACCCTTCAGTCCACAGGCCGACGCTCTATCCACTGAGCCAAACCAGTCAGGGCTTGACAAATTTTTAAATGGCTCTTGTACAAACTCAAGAATGCTGTTGTTTTGTATATTGTGGTAACATATACAAAACTTAGAATGTACTATTTGAAATATTTTTAAGTGTACAGTTTTGTGGCATTAGTCCATTCATATTGTTGAACCTTTCATGAACTTTTATTAACTTCTTTATATTGAGAAGTGATGTTTCCAGTTTCGTGGAATTTTTTTTTCTCTTCCAAGAACAACAAAATCATCCATAAATTTTTATTCGTATCAGTAAGGCAATATCTACTAAAATCCTATAAATGGCATTTTAAAGTGCTATTAAACAAGCTATTGTTAGCTTGTTCATCAATACACAGACAGGACTTGTTAAAATAACTTTTAAAATGAAAAATGCAGCTATTTTTAAATAGAAAGAAGCAGTTATTTTTCTTTGCATTTCACTTTTGAAGGAATTTTGTCAAAGCCCAACCACAGCTAGAGGACAGTGATACGGTCTGATGAAGGAACGTTTTGGTTATAGTGTATGGGATATGCCACACTTCGCGACTCATTTTCCTTTAATGTATTTTTCAAGTTTGTATATTTTATCCAGACTTAAGCTTTCTTTCTTTTGTTCATTTAATTGAGTTCCTGAGATACTAAAACAACAATGGAATTTTAACTTACTTTTATGTGTGCTAAAACATATAATTAACTCATAGTTTTGTGAAAATAATAAGATAAAACCAGCTTTCTTCCACAACATGAGTTCCTTCTGCTTACCTGTTGCCGTAGTAACCAGGTAAACACCAATAAAACGAAATGGGCATCAAAAAAGTTTCTCACATAATTTGTGTTGAAAATTCATAGGATCTTTTAAAACATAATCTTATCTGGGTAGGGGAAGGAAAGATTCAAGTAATGGAAGAGAGAAGCCAGACTTTATTTGAATATAGAAAGAGAGTTGAAGGGGTGGGAGTCTGTATTGCTGAGAAAAGCATTTTCAAAGCAGACTGTTCTTGTATTTTATACCAATTATGTGCAGCGATTGCTTTGAATAAATTTTGCCATCCTGCTGAGATTTCCTTTTTACAAATCCTGGAGCAATTATAAGATGGAAGTCTGGAATGTATAAACAATGTCCATTGAACAGTAAATGAGCCTCATACTTATAGAACTCATGGTTGGCATGTACTACATTTTATTCGGTGTTTCTCTGCCTTTCCTTCCTCCTCCATCATCGCACAGAGACCTTATCTACTTCAAGTGTACAAACACATACATTTTTGCCTAGAAATACTTTTAAGTAATTATTCCCATCAAATTAACAAAATCTCTCTGTTGCTCTCACATTATAATCAGTATTCTTGCGACTTGTTCAGTAGAGTTATTGATTATATTTTATGTATTTCCAACCTTAACACACCAGATTACCTTATCTGTAGACCTGGAAACAAAACACTGCTCCAAGTCAGTGTTCATGGGGGGAAAATGACACCCTTAGAACTCAGCATTAGACTTAGTTTCCAAATGTCAACTTGTTTTATGTGACAAAGCAGTCTGCTCTACTCATGACAAATAACATAGAAACTCCGAAAGAGAAGTCAACTGTCACTTGGCGTTAACTATAAAAAGCCTGAACTCCATTATTTTGCTGAACTTACAGGCCTTATACAATGTTTACAATAAGATTTGGAGAGTTGCCTAGCATTGGAATATATACAATTAAACAACACAGTTGAACGGCCCTTTTATGTCAGCACTGCTAAAAGACGGCCATTATACTCACATGATAGTCATTCTTGGAACTCTTAGCATAAACAGGAATAGAGAACATTCATTTGTAATTCTATCTAAGTGCATGCAGGGTTTTTTTAAATTTTATTTTATTCTATTCACATAAACCCCCATGGAAACTAAAGATAACAATAATAAAGAGATCACTGAATTAGAATTATTTCTTTGACTGTCAAAGAATGTAATACTTCTATTTTGTTTGCAACTGAGCCTAAGCATTCAGCTCTTTGGACTTTTATGTAAGCTTATGTAAATAAGGGAGACTGTGTTTAAATTTATTACAAAGTGAATTTTATTTGTTTGGAAATTAACTTTACACAAGAAATTAACACAAAATGTGCTTCCTGGTTTCCTATTTCAGACATTTACTTAAAAGAACAAATGCAAAGAGACAACAGAATCCCATAGATTAAAATGAAACCAAACACAGACCATGTTTTAAGTCCACATCCATGTTTTGTTGAAGTTAAATTAGGCCAATTTAATAGTAATAGGCCAGAAGGGTTGAAACTTTGGCCCTGACGGCAACAAGAATAGGGAATGATACACAACTGAAGCAATTACTTCTTTATGCTAAGTGGAAATATTTAAGAGATTGATTTATAGTGCTATCCTTAAGTAATATAAACATATACTTTAATACATATTTTTTAATACATAATTTTGGGTTTTCCCACAGTAATTTTTACCTATAAGTTTCCCAGAGATGTTCGGCTTTATAATTCTGAAAACTACTATACAGTGACACCAAAATAAAGCATAGCTATATTGCATGACAATACCGAAAGGAAGATTTGAGCTCAATTTAGGTCTCTGGAGCCAGTGACTCCAGCTGTTTTTGTCGATGTTTTCTAGTCTGTTGTCTAAAATTTGGGAATTTGTTAAGCACGTTTCTAGAGAAGTTTGAGTTGCTTGACAGAAAGTTGACCTGTTATGTAACAACAACAAAAAGACGGTCGACATGACTTATGAAGGATTTGCAGTATGATATTTGAATGACTGTTAGAGCACCTAAAAAATTAAAGGTTATCTGCAATATGATTTATAAGCTGAAATGTTTGCTTCCCCCTAACTCTGGCCTGAAACTTGTAGTTTAAATGTATCTTTAATACAGATACATTTTCCTCCTTTCCTTTCTCTTATAAAGAGAAATACCTAGTGGGCTTCCACTTATAATCAGAATATATGAAAGTTTATATCGAGTTAGACCAAAGGATTTTCTAAACATGGTTTTGTCCCTACATTTGGAAATAAGGGAAGGACTTTTCAGAGCATTAGTCAATTGGTTGAGGTCAACTAATGCTCCAAATATCTCTTAACTAACCAATGAATCAATCATCTGTGAGTGTGCTTTGGCCTTTTTTGGACCTTCTATGTTTAAGACTTGAGAGTAATGCGATCCACACACATTTATGAAGTGCTACTGGCTTTTTGTTTGTTTCAAAAAATACATATTTCAAATGTTTTCTCTGTTCTTAGTTTTCCATAATTTGAGGAATAAGTTTGGTAATCATTTTATAAACTTTTAAATATATCTCCTTCAAATTAATATTTTTCCAGACCAAAGAATCCTGATTTTAAAATTATACTCTCAGCCGAGACCGGTTTGGCTCAGTGGATGGAGCGTCGGCCTGCGGACTAAGGGGTCCCAGATTCGATTCCGGTCAAGGGCATGTACCTGGGTTGCGGGCACATCCCCAGGAGGAGATGTGCAGGAGGCAGCTGATCGATGTTTCTAACTCTCTATCTCTCTCCCTTCCTCTCTGTAAAAAATCAATAATAAAAAAAATATATATGTATAAAAAATTATACTATCATGGAAATATTTCTGCTCTTTGAATCAGTTTAGTTCTCCATTTTGCTGCTTTGGAAGGGCAATAATGACATCTTCCTAGAAAAACTTAGATGCACTTGAATTTTGTACAAAGTAAGATTAGCTTTTTTTGGTTTGTTTTGTTTTTTAAATATATTTTATTGATTTTTTACAGAGAGGAAGGGAGAGGGATAGAGAGTTAGAAACATTGATGAGAGAGAAACATCCATCAGCTGCCTCCTGCACACCTCCTACTGGGGATGTGCCCGCACCAAGGTACATGCCCTTGACTGGAATTGAACCTGGGACCTTTCAGTCCGCAGGCCGATGCTCTATCCACTGAGCCAAAACCGTTGGGGCAAGATTAGGTTTTTTGTTTGTTTGTTTGTTTTTACTTTATTTCCATTAAATAACTCTCTATGCCCACCATTTATTGTTCTGTTGGGCTCTGGTTCCTGTTGGGCTGCTTCCTTTTAGATAGTCCAAAGTGACTCCCAGACTTTGTTCCGATTTATAACTGATGGTTTAGTGGGCTGTGTTAGGCTTGCTTTTATGGATGTAGAGGATAATTTGTCACTTTGGATCCATTTCCCCGTAGCTCAACCTTATCAGCTCAGTGTGATTAAAGAGTAGAGTGTTACACATAGATGTGTGTGTTTTACTGTGCACCTCTTCTTTCAAATGCTATATATAAAAATGTTAAACTACGCCAGACATGAGTCCAAGAGAGACCATTCTTGGAACTTAAAAGAATTATGTCGTGATTCCTATGTGCATTTCTTGTTAAATTTCCTAGCATAATAATGTTCTTGGTACACATATTCTTAATTAGGCATATGGAGGATTCAGAGGTCAGAAGACAACATATTCCCACTATTGGAGAGAGTACAGTACAACAAGGGGAAACAGTGTACAATTAATAGCCATTGGCAGCCTAAGATGAGGGCCACGATTGGTATGAGGGGAATGGTCTACAGAAAACTGGAGAAACAGACCTCACTTCTATCCAGGGGAGATCAGAAAAGCTCTGGATGGGACAACATTTGTGCTCAGCCTTGAAAGAAAGATAATGATCTTGATGGGCGGTGTTGGTGGCAAAATAGCCTTATTGTGTTTGGGGTGGATGACAGGAGCAGTAGGGATACATCCTGGCAAAGCCATGAAGCAAGACCAGGCAAGAGGAAAGCTCTTACCTTATCCTTTGGGCAATGGGGCACCTTTAAAAGTTTTAAGCTGAGGAATGTCAACATTTCAGAGAGATTAATCCAGAATACACATGAAGAATGAGGTGAGAGGGAACTCTGAACATAGTAGACTTTTCTTGTATGTACTTTAAAGTGGATTCTGTGGGAACCTTGTCCCAGATTTCTTGAACACCCCCCTCCCCAAGTTGAGATACTGTCTATATTCTTTTAAACAAAATTAGTGTTAAACAACTCTTTCACTAGTGATTATAAAAATGTTCTAAGTACAAAATCAAATGTGCCTGTGATGTGTATTAAAAAGATCTAATCAAAGGTATTCTACTTTTTTTTCATTAATTGTTTGAATTTGGGATCCTGCATTGTAAAACTCAAGCACTATGTAAATCCATCTAGCAAGCTGTAGGAATTTCCTGGCAGATATAGCTATGATATAATTAGAATTCATAATAGCAAGGTAAATTGTTATTAACATTAATGACAAAAATAATAATGATTACAGCTAACATTTATTGAGTATTTACTATGTGCCAGGAAGGCATTGTTCCAAGGAGTTTATATGTATACAAATCACTGTAGTTAAAATACACATAGTTTTAAGTATAAATGTAGCTTAAGTTAGAGTAAACAATAGTAAAAGGGAAGAGAACAACAAATTGATGTGCTTGAGAAATAGAACAAATTTAATCTATAAATATTATCTCTTTTTATAATGAAGAAAATACTTATGTACTAAGCACTGTGGGAAATGAATAATGCCACTGTTTTATACTGACAAATCTATAACATAGTTCATTAACATATGCTAGAAAGTAAAAATAAATTGGGTGTACAACATAATATTTGGGGAGTGTGATGTGGAGCTATTCCAAGCAGAACACCAGCTTGGCTTTGTGTTTCTTTTACACCTACACCCGACTATAGCCTCATGGATTTAAAAATATTATTGTGCCATTTTATCGCCTTGGCTCTGGAGCCCCCACTCAGTGAACGTCATAGTTATCTTCATTAGGCTTCAGATGCTGCCAGTACAGGCCAATCACCTTTTATTAAGAATCTTCTTTCTGGCCCAGCCAGTATGTCTCAGTTGGTTGAGCCCCTTCCCATGCACTAGGAGGTCACAGTTCAATTCCCGGTCAGGGCACATGCCCAGGTTGCAGGCTTGATCCCCATTATGGGCCATGCAGGAGGCAGCTGATCAATGGTTCTCTCTCATCATTGATGTTTCTATCTCTCTCTCACTTCCCCTTCATCTCTGAAGTCAATAAAAATATATTCGAAAACACACACACACACACACACACACACACCCCTTTTTTCTCATTCCTTCATTCAGAAATGTATAGCTTTGCCATCACCCACCTTTCATTGTTTTATCTATTCACCATGAGGTCAGCTTTTATCTCCTTAACTTTATTTTCATTTATTTCTGAAATGTCTTTTTTACTTACCTGTGGAGTTACAATGCAGATGTGTATTTCCTATAGGTATACATGCTGTCTGTCTCCTGACAACTCTCTCCATGCTTCCCCAGAATACTTTCTGAGTTGTTTACATAAGCCTGTGGCTTCAGGGAGAGTTACAGGGGTACCAATAAGGTTCTGAGAGAAAACAGAGGAGCCGGATATAAATGGTCAAATTAGCGACTCCCTGAAGATAAATGGTCTGTGGGGTAGTGGGGACCAAGGTGGGCAATTAGAAACCTTTGGGTAGTGATTCTGGTGGAGGGTTGTCCAACTGGGAAGAAGCTGAACCTACCAGAGTTTGGAAAGCAGCTGGAAGCTCTCAAGGTTCTGCAGACCCATGTTGCCATCAGGGGCCACATACCTTGTAAGGGGAGAATCCCAGGAAGCCTGGAGTCAGGGCTGTGGTGGGAACAAAGACCCAGGGGTTGAGAAACAGACCCAGGCTAGAACCTCTGGTTCCTTCATGTCCAAGGAGACAGACTCTGGTTTGAATTAAGGTTGAGAAACTTGGAAAATGGACTGAAAACGCCAGGAAGGAATGATCTAGTGTGTAAACATGAGCCAGCCCATGTGGAATTTGAGAGGGTATACCTATCATAAGTCTAATTTGTATGTAGTTTATTCCTCAAGATTCTTTTATGTTTGCTTGTAAACAGTTACCAATCGTTTTTTTCCTATTTTAAATGACTTTCTGAACATGCAGGGCTGAAGGACCAAGAGTGGGGAGGAGGGCATTGTAAGAAAAGTATAACCGCATAAAACCAAGTGGCTCCGTGTTTGGAGGAGAAAACTGTGTTCCCTTGGGTGATGGTAACAGAACATTTCCAAGACGTGGCATCAGAGACTTTTTGGGTAAGGGTCCCCTGGGGCTGGGTCTTGGCATATGTACATGTAACATTCCCAGCACGGGTTATACTAACTCTGTCGTGGGCAAGGGCAGAACTAATGCTAACAAATTATTTTTTCAATGAGCTGTTATTAACCTATCCCCATACCTCTTTTCATACAAAAGTGCAAATCTGTCTTGACCAGTAAATTAGATGTTCCTTTTTCAAAGCTGAATTAACGAATAAAAGTTGCATTTATGATGCCTTGCATTATAGTATTTTTAAAAAATCCTTAAGGATAACATTTCTGCAGGTTTTCCTGCCCAAGACAGAAGTTAATCATATGTACTTATGCTATACATTTTAGTTTGATCAAACGATCAAGATTGGATATCCCACATGCTGTCATTTTGAATGAAAACTAATCAAAGTAACCAGAAAGTAGTTTGCGGTTTTTTTTTTTTTTGTTGTTGTTGTTATTGGAATTGGAGGAATTAAAATAAGTTTACTTTTATTAAGCTGGCTGTATATAAGCACTCTTTAATGCTAGACCGTAAAAGCAGAGCCAAGATGGGGGAGTGTGTGTGCATTCCCCCCTGTAATCATTTAGTGACAGTACTATAACCAAGCTGGCAAAACAATCTAGAAGTTAATGAGATAGAAACAGGAATCAGTGTTCCCAAACAGATTGTTAGTAAGCTGCTTGTAAGCAGGGGTCATGCCTTCAATTGTTTTGAAACTTCTGGTATGCACATACTAGTAAATACTTGTCCAGTGACCCAGATCTATATATAATGTCATCTTGCTCTTTTTAAGAACACAGCGACTGCCATTTCTTTAACTCCAAATGCACACACACACACTTCAACACCCCTGAAATATATATAGTGTTTGAGGGGCCAGCAGGCTGGATTAAAGTCCAATTCTTCCAGAGGGGGTTGTGGACTTGTGTTTATTTGTGATAGCCGCCAGAAGACACTACCAGTCTGAGACCACGTGAAATTAAATTCTCTGCTTGAGGTTTTGTCGTGCTGCACTGGTTGTGTGGATGCAGTGGCAGTTGGTAGTTCAAATTCTCAGGGGAGTTCTTTTCTTCACTTCACCCAATCACAAGCTTGAGAGATGCACATCTCCTTGTTGTCTCTTTCAGCGTGGTACGTTTATTTCTTGTTTGTCTTTCCCCAGAGAATGGGACCCCTTTGGTGTCTCGGTTTCCTGTAACATTCTTCCATTAGATTCCTCATGTGGGACCATGTTGTATTTCTAAGGGGTACATCGAGTAGAGGTGTAGCCGTTGTGGATGGCATCTGAGGTTTGTTGAAATGCAGTTCTTGTTCAGGTTGCCATTATCCAGCTGATCCATGACATTTGAAAGCCCAGACAGAGGTTCTGCTGATTGGCCACCTGTGGGTCCAGAAATCTTGTTCTGTATAGAAGATGGTTACAGCCCTAGCTGGTTTGGCTCAATGGATAGAGCGTTGGCCTGTGGACTTAGGGGTCCTCGGTTCGATTCATGCCAAGGGCACATGCCTTGGTTGAGGGCTTGATCCCCAGTGGGGGGCGTGCAGGAGGCAGCCAATCAATGATTCTCTCTCATCATTGATGTTTCTCTCTCTCCCCCTCTCCTTTCCTCTCTAAAATCAATAAAATATATATTTTTTTTAAAAAAAGAAAAAGATGGTTGTGATACCCTGTGGACCCAAAGGTATGATGTCATTCTGGATGACAATGAATGTCTTAGCAGTGTTATTTCTGCTAAGCCTTTTGGGGTTTGGGAAACAGAGTCCCACTGTAGTTACTTCATCACAGTTCCTTGCTACTCCTGAAGTTGACTTTGAGATGATACTCGAGTGATACTGTCAGGAATCTGAGTGGTATTTAATCAGAAGTCCTTTCTTCTCATTAGCTCTCATGAAATACCCTTTCTGTTCCTTTATGGCCAAGCTTCTACTTTACACATTTACTGGTCAGCTGCATCCCTTTTGCATTTGTCATAGCAGTTAGCCTATCTTTTTGATATCACATGTGCAGACTAGACCACCCTCCAAGTTACAATCTCCACTTGTTAGCAGAGATTCCTTCTCCCTTTCGCGAGTGTCACCAAGACTTACTGCTTCTGTCCCCGGTGATTCTCTTCTTTGGGAAAAGAGACAGGAGGAAGAGGATGAACAGTTCCTTGTTGCCTACTATTGTCAGCTATTTTATGAAATTATTTTATTTAGTTCTCACAGCAACCTGTGGCAGATCATTATTATTATCCCAATTTATTTAAGAGGAGATGGAGGTTCATAGAGGTGACACACCTGCCCACAGCGCCAAACAACAGGGGAGGAGTTGAGCCAGGATTTAAAACCTGTGTCAGACTTCAAAGCCAAACTATTTCACTCTACCTCATTATTTCACTTGAGGGCAGAGCTTTAGCTAGTTTTTTTTTTTTTTTTTTATAAGACTCGTTTAAGTGATTTATTCACAATAGAGAACACATAATAGAATTCAACTCAAAGCAGATGCTGCTTCTGACTACATCATAGCTTGAAATTTGGACTTTCTGCGTGTGTGTGTGTGTGTGTGTGTGTGTTGGGGTGTACATGCTGGTTTTGGCTACTATGCTAACATTTGAGAAATGAGTACTTTTACTTCAGATAAAAACAAAAGCTAAGGCCTCGCTAATCTAATTCTCAAGTTTAAACATCTTAAAATTAGCCATGCATCTGCTTTGCTGTCTTATTTTCAAATGGATGTCCAATTTAGAATCTTTTTGTCTTTAACTAGGATCTGACAAAGCATCAATTGAAAGCAAACAACATTTTATATGTATGCATAGTTGTATTCTGAAAATATCTAGAAATTAATATAATCGAGTACATTTAATGTCATAAATGAAAATGATTTTAGAAAATTGTTTTTATAGGCATGATTGACAAACATAATCTGACTCTTTGGGATTACAACAAATTGCAATAAAATTATAATAATTCACTTAGAATATATATATACATATATATGTGTATATATATATATATATACACCACATGCTAACACACAAATACACTTTAAGCTAACAAAAAATTTTCTTATAAGTGTTAGAATTACCTAGAGAGAGAGAGGCCTTGAGAGAGCTATACGACATTCAAAATTATTAAGTAAAGATTGAAATTCAAAAGAGAGAGAGTGTGTGTATGTGTGTGCGCATGTACCTGTAGCCCTACCAAGGCCTAATTTCTTTACCTGGGTCCTGTTGCCGACTGCCTGATCGGGTTTGGGTAATCTGAACCAGCCTTCCAATCTGATGGGTTCTGCTGTGAGCTCTGATGATTGATGAGTGCTCTTAGGAGAAAGCATTAGAGAGAAGAGAGAGTTCTGTTCCACAGTCCTCTCACTTGGCTCCTGAGCCAACCCTGCTGTAATGATTTCACGCTGGGATTCCTTACTCCTGACACTGGCTCTGCTCTGGTTAGTATCTGGCTTTTTCTCACCCGTAGACCTGGTCCCACTTTGAAAGTAAGTAACAGTCAGCATAGCCTGACTGCAGGCCTGAGGGCTGACAGATGATGACTGAAAAGTGGCGCCTTTCTTATCTTTATCAAATAAAAAAGTTGAATGAAAAATGTAGGGTTGAGTTGGACAGGGGCAATAATGTTGGAGGTAGCCAATAATATTGGGGTTTTTTTTCCTCCCAATATAGCTGGCAATATATGCTTGTTGTGCAAAAACTATATACAGCTCCCTCAGAGAAAAACAAGATACACAGGACTTTTAGTTTTAAATTTCTACAGAATTGAGTTATAAGATGTTGAAAGTGCCATTGAAGTGTTGTAGTGATTATGCCAAATTCAAGTTTCACTCTATCACATATGTTGTCATTAGTAGCGACAGGTTGGCCAATTAATCTGTCTTTGGAAAACGTTCAAGGAAAGATCAACATATTTGACTTTTTGTCATTATGATTGTCTGTTTGATAATAACTCACTTTGGGACATCTTCAAACCTCACTTGCTTTAGTGCCCTTTCAGAAACTCTTGGCAAGAAGGTAGTTAAAGATAAATATTGACAATTATATTTCTGGACCTATAGTAGCATGCTAGTCTGTAAATAAGCACATTGCAGTTACTCTTGAGCAATTTTAAACTTAATGGAAGCCCTTCCTTACTGCATACATTGTGGAATGTGACAGGATTCCTAAATAGGAATTAGTCCATTTGTGTGGGCCTTACAAAGGCAAGGATCTTATTCTTTATATCCAAGGTTTAATGACACGTTTAACAAATACTTATTGAATTCATGAGTAAATGGGCAATTGAATGACTTTAAGAGAATGTATGGCTTTTAAATAAAAGGTATTCAAAGCTGCACTATTTTAAAAAGTCAATTTCACATCCAGAAAGCTGCAGAGAATAACTTAAGAACCCATATTTCTACCTAAAGTATCAATCATTGCTTTACCTTCCTTTTTTCCCCTTTTAATTCAAGAA
This sequence comes from Myotis davidii, assembly GCF_000327345.1. Classification (NCBI taxonomy): domain Eukaryota; kingdom Metazoa; phylum Chordata; class Mammalia; order Chiroptera; family Vespertilionidae; genus Myotis; species Myotis davidii. The sequence goes on along the minus strand of NW_006293001.1, from coordinate 1,669,995 downwards.
ATAAAATATTGCCTTCCCTCCTTTCTCAGGGCACCTCTCATTGTGAATTTCAAAACTATTCTTCATGGTCATGTCCTTATACTTTTTTTATAATCCTCACCTGAGGATGTGCTTTTCATTGATAAGAGAGAGAAAGAGAAAAGAAAGTGAGAGAGGGAAACACTGATCAGTTGCCTTCAGAATGTGCCCTGACCTGGGGATCAAACCAGATACCTGGGTATGTGCCCTGGCTGGACATCAAACCCAGCAGGGTGCACAGGATGACGCTCTAACCATTGAGCACAACGGCCAGGGCTCCTTTTCCTTTTTTTTTTTCCTACATTTATATGCATCAATAGAACAAGCTATGGATTATTATGTTTTTGAATTTGCACTCATGACTTCATTCTCTATGTATTCTGGAGTATCATTCTGCAGTTCTGTTAATTCAAAGTTATGTTTTTGAGAAATGTCCATGTTGATTACATATATATCTGTTTCATTCATTTTATTGCTTTGTAGTTTTCTGTCTTATACCACAACATATCCATTTACTTTTTGATGCCTATTTAGATTGTTACAGGCCTTGTCACTGTTTTAGAAAGGTTCCTGTGATTATCTGTATAGTACAACCCTCTGCTCATGAGCCAGCTTCTCTGAGGAGTGCTTCCGGGAGTGAGTGGGAGGTCTTGGTGTGCTGGGTGCTCCCCTAAAGGTCTCTCTTTGCTCACGCTGCCGCCAGCATGCAGAATATCTTTCCTCCATGTTCTTTCAAAAAGGCTCCAGTATTTAGTTAGCAACATATGCAAAGTGGGAGTTTTCTTTTTGAGTTCATGGTGGATGGCTTAACTGCCATTTGATTTTGTGAAATCCAAATTTTTTTTTTTGTAACCTCAGAAGAGAAAAGAAGACAGCACATGAAACAAAACACTTGTGAATGAGAAAAGGAGATAGCCATGGAATCATATAGGAGACGTTGGGTTAAAACCCCTTATGTTGCCCACTGTCCAGGGTTGCTGTTGAGCTACACTGAAGTGCATCTGGTCACTAAACCCCCATAACGATCCTGGCTGAAGCCTTGGCCGGTTAGGTTATCAGGTGGTTAGAGCATCGTCCTTATACACCAAGGTTTGATCACTGGTCAGGGCACATGAAAGAATCAATCGATGTTTCTCTCTCTCTCCCTCTCTCTCTCTGAAAACCAATCACATGCAAGATTCAATCCATGTTTCTCTCTTTCACCCTTCCTCTCTCTCTGAAAACCAATCAATAAAAATTTTAAAAAACACTCCTGGCTGGAAAAAACTATAGTAATCATTTTTCAGCCCAATAATTTAGTCTCTGAGTAGCCTGAACTGGTGCTTTTTGAAAGGCATATTTTAAAACAAAAGCAGATATCTAATGAAAGGCTCTGGATTAAATAGTTGGAGTAAGAATCACCTTACTCATCCCAACCAGTTAGAATACCTTTTAAACCCCTCTCTCTCTTTCTCTCTTAAAGAAAAGATATCATCTCATTTCTGTGGAAACTGTTGTTATCAGAAATGAAACCCTGGTTTTGTCAGAAGACATAAAAAAAAGTCTGACTAGTTTTATGGATCATGTTTTATTCTCTCTTCTCCTGACAGTGGGTTCTGTTTTCTCAGTTCTGCAGGAAGAACTTGCTTCGCTTTTCCTTTAATATGTAAAATAGCAAGAGTGAGACTGCCTTTTTCATCTTAAATCTCTTCCATTCATCTCAGATTTTCATCCTTCAACGGGAATGTCCATTTAAAGCTAGCAAATGACCATGGCTAATATGATGTTCTTTCTCTGTTGCCCAGATACTCTATTTTTCTTTGCCAAATATTTTTATTTTTGAGAGTATCATTTCTACTTACCTGGTACTAGAATCTCAAAAACCACCTGGTTGTAAAATCTTTTTCATGGGTACCATTCATTGCCCTTGTTAGGAAAAAAAAGTACCTTTTGTCAGTTCCTTCCCTTTCTGCCTTAATCTGACCAGTGTAATATGTTAAATTATAGGTCTACAGAAGGTCCTCTCGGGGTTGGTACCTTGAAACCTGGGCAAAGGACATATGTAGGTGCAGAGAGCAGGGATCATGTCTTTGTTATTTCAATAGAGCACTTAGCACATTTGTGAACTCAGTAAATATTAAGCACAAACTCTTGAGTGTCCACTTGCCAGTTACCTGTGATAAAGGCACAAAGCAGATTGATTTTTCCTCAACAACACAATATGCTTGAATATCCTCCCTCAGGTGAATTTGGTGCACATCCAAGTTTGGGGCCCAGTAGGCTAAGCAGAGGAGAGCTCGAGAATAAAATTGATGGGGGCAGGGCATGTAAAACAATAATAGCTAAAACAATAATAATAACTTCCATAATCTGTTGTTGTGAATCATCTGCTCTGCTGCTTCCCTTCTGTTGTCATAGAAAACTGAATATTGATTGAAATTATTAAATCAAAAAGATAACAATGGTGATTCCATTTAGCTGCCCACAATCCAGAGGGATTCTTTCACAGCTAAGCAAATGGCCACATGACCAATACCTCAAAGAAAATGAGCAGCATGTCCAAGGGAAATTAAACTCTCCTTTCTCTGACCTCTTCCTATTAGATTCTACTGAAAATTTATATTTGGGAAGAATTTCTGAGTCATTTGCTGTAGGCAAATACTCGTGTGGGCCTAATGGAGTATGGAGCAGTGAAAACGGAGGTTATAACTCAGGGAGGAAGGCGTGAGTGGCAGTGATGGATGGGAGCCGGGGCTGGGTGTCTTCCACAGCCTTGGTGGCCCTGTGCACTCACTCAGCCCCAGAGCTCTCTCGAAGCCAAACCAGCCACAGGAGCTCTACTTCCAGAGGTGACAAAGGTGCAGGCTCTGGCCCTACCGTGACTGTTGTGCTGACTTTACAGAAGTTAAAGGAAAGGAAGGGGAGGTCACACTCTGTGCCTCCATTGACTTGACTGGGAGAGCAGTGAGTTCTAGAGGCCACGCCCACCCTGCCTCTCTCTGACATTTGTAATGCCACCATTTGCACTTGTTTCCTCCCATCAGAGCATGATCCCTGGCTCAAAAAGCAAAAGCACATGTTCTAAGATGATGATAGTCAGCATCACTGCTCATTTAACTCATTGTAGTCGGCTAGATGAAGAACAAAGAGAAGGAGAGGATGCTATATGCCTTTAGAAGAATTCCAGCAAGGTCACCAGAAGGGGAAGTGGGGGTGGTGATGGTCATTGATCAAGGAGTGTAGGGACCAGAGAGAAAACAAACCTCCTTCCTCCCCACCTCACATAACCACTCAAGGTGGGTGTAACATTAGTAAAACCAGAATAAGCGGAGTCAGGGGCAGCTTTAAAGGGGAGCAAACAGCCAAAGAGAAAAATACAAAAAAGCAACCGGCTGCTTGATGGCCTGTGACAGAACCGGGCGTGCGCACTGCTGCAGCCGCCACTCTGGAGCTTCTTGCCCTGGGTCACTAGCCAGCTGATGGGCCTGTGGCCAAACCCAGCAGTTGTTTGATAACCCTAATAGAGATGCAACCGCCAATCACAGTGTCCTTATCAATAAGTTGTCTATGGTGGAGCCCCAGCTATGATCTCCTTACCTTGTGGTGACATGCTGAGCAGTGAGGATACCAGATGTGGTCACCACCTCTTTCTTTTCCTGCTTCTCTCACTTGGTGCCTCTCAGAGTCATCACATGGCCTCAACTTTCTACTCCCCATAGGGAAGCGGATGCACCCCCAAAATGTTTGACCAGAAGAAGGACATTCACCTTGATTCCTTGCTTCAGGTTAAGGATGGAATGAACAGTTGGGGGTAGAGTGGGGTCATCACCTGCTTCAGCGAGACTCTACCTTCAATGGGCCCAGAGATTTGTTTTGATTTATCTGCAAGGTTAATGGATTTAATTGTGTGTTGGATTGTAATTAAGGATTCTTCCCAATTAGTGATGCTGGTGTAGGAAAAGCCATACATTCTCCCATGGCTCAGCAAGCTTAGGCTTGAAGTAGAGTGGTGTTAAGAGGAAGTTCCTCTCTCCTAATATATGCCTTTGTGCACATTGGGTTCGATTAATATTGATGAACTGATCTCTTAGAAAGGAGGTAAGTTTATTAGACCTTATCTCATCTATCCAGTAAGTCAGCTGCTGTGCTTTGAGTGTTAGTATCAGGCAGTATTCTGAAACTTTATTTTCCAAGTAATGGAAAAGTGGAATAAATTATTTCTTGAGGAGGACGTTGGTCATAAAATGCCCTCTGATCACTAGAGACAATAAGAATAACTACATAACGTGAAATAATATACAACTTTGGTCAACAGTTAATAATGATAAATGAGTGAAGAAAGAGAAAAAATGTTTTAAAAGAAGCCAGAAATGTAATGCTAATGTTGGTTCCTGCTTCTGTTTGAAATTTTTAAAGATCAACATATGTATCCTTTTCAGTTATTTGAAATCTATTAAGAACTATGGACTTAAAGTTTTCCAAAAGTACATTTAATCTTTTAAGCTTTTGTGCTATTAAAAAGATCACAGAGGATCAAGTAAAAGCATTTTAAATGTAAATCTCATACGCAAGAAGAACGGCAGCGTTTCGTGTGGTGTCTAGTTTATTTTTCTAAGATGAAATTAAATGTCACGTATTTGGGAAGTCTACTAGCTAGAGTTTTCCTAGGGAGACAACAACTTAGTAACCCTAAGAGAGTAGGCACTTATGGGAAATAGGAATAAATATGCCAGTGTGAGAAAGGAGTCAAAGAAAGCTTGAATCTACATGAATGGAAACTAGAGTGTGGTAGATAGAGACACTCTAGTAACAGGATTGTTTGGAGCATAAACACAGATCAATCGTAGGCCGAACAGTCTCAGAAGGTAATTGCATCCCCAAAACATTAAACCACATGGTAGGTATTAGAAGTGATCTCTGAAGCTGCATCAGTAAGGTGCTGCCTGAACTTCTAAGGAGCTTTATTAGCTGATGCAAATTTTGCCAGGGTGCCTCTGATTTGTGTTAAAAAGAGTCAAGACAGCCTGACTCTGAAGTGAATGAAACAAAGGGCTTGCCCCATCCAAAAGCCATTTCTCGGCAGCTCTGTGCATGTCCGTGTATATTATTGCCTTTGTGTTTAAAAGCTTTTCTTTCTGCCTGTGTATTTTGAGATCCAGGACACCAAGATGTGACCAGTAGTTCTTACGATAGGTCACAGGAAGTCCTTCAGGGAGGGCTTGGCTGCTGCATGAAGACCTCCCCACTCGGTGTTCACTTCAGTAACTCTATTAGTAAATTGGAAGAAAATGCGTTTAATGTAATTTCCCGTATGAAACAACTTGTATGGAAAGTTTCTTGATCTACTTTTAAAATACTTAAAATTTTAATGATCATTGTGAATAAATGAAAATGTACGTTAATGCAAGTACAATCACTGTGCCTAAGTACCCAGAATTATATACTCTAAAACATCTCTTCTATCCTGCCATCTAGCATAATATGTAGCACAGAGCGTCAGTAGCCCAGTACCTACTTAATATATATCTGTTAAATAAATAAATGAATTTGGACGACCAGGCTGAAATAGGATTGGCTCTACTAGAAGAGATAAATGGGCTTCTGCGTCAGATGTCTGAAGAAGGTAATTGGTAAAACTTGAGTGTGATGATGTGCAAGCATGGATGCTAGCAATGTATTTATTCGAAAGGATTCTTAGTACATATTAAAGAAACCTGTATGACTTTGCACAGTGGTTTTATTCTTATGCAATAAACTGCCTTTAAAGTGGTGGGTTGCACCCAAGAGTGCCAGGAAATCACTGAGGAAGTCACATGATGTGTGCAAGTGTGGCATCCAGGCTGGTAGGGATTAATGCATAGGCAGCACTGCCCAGCTCATCATATATGGTGTATTGCCTGGTAAGCAACTTCTGGTCTATCCTATGAATCCTGTCTTGTAATGTCAGTGTAGATTTGTGATATCATTCAATACTTACCCTGCATTAAAGACAAAGAACATTGGGACTACTTCTTGAGGCCATGAGTACTGCATGAAATTGTGTTTCTCTCCTCTTTGTGGTAGTGAACATTAAAGCAGAATGATCACCTTCAAATTCTAGCTCTGCTACTTATGAGTGTGAAAGCCCGATCTGATTAATGTCCGAGCCTCAGTTTACCGCTCTGTAAAATGAGGATACCACTGCTAATTCACAGGTTTGTCCGTCTTCTCAACCTTCGTTAGGGTGCAGTGTCCCTCAGAACTGGCCAGCTGAAGTTTGCTGGAAAGGAAATGTACGTTTTCTTGGTTTGACATTGTATCTTTGCTATTACTGTTGATAAAATACCCCACGGAGAACAAATACAGGTCATAGTTGACTTTATAAAGGTGTGTTGAATTGAACTGATTGGAATTCAGAAAGCAGTGGATAGAGCAAGAGAAGGTGGAGCAGTAGCTGAATTGGAGGCGGGGGAAGGGTAGATTGCTACTAGAGTTCAGTACCCCGGCAGCAGCTGGAAGTTGGAGTTGATAACCTGACAGGGAGGAATCGACAGAATTATAAAAGAAGAGGAACAGGTCAAAGAGCATTTGGTTCTCATTTTGTGTATGAACAGATAGTCCTTCATATCTCAGTACCTCTTGAGGTTGCTATTAAGGCAGAACATGGTAGCTACTGTTTCAATTCTGCTTGGTATATTGTGAATTATTATTAAATTATGCTCAGGTTATTGTGTTTAAGAAAGAAGGAAAATCTAAAGTATGACTTAGAAAACTTTCTCTTAAAAGAGTGAAGGTGGAAATCCATACTGTATTTTATTTAAGCCTTAATTATCTGGATTAAAAAATAACAACAATAAAACTTACCTGGAATTTAATTGCAAAACCTCTGGTCAGACTGAGCTGATCTCACATTCACATTTTAGTTTTATGATATTGGATTTAGTACCAATTTTCTCATCTTTCAAATGGAATTAAAGTTCTTACCCACCATAGAGCTGGTAAGAGGTTTAAATCAGATAACCTATGGAAATCACAGGATCTAATACAAAGTATGTGCTAAATAAAAGTTAGCTTTTATTATTGGTGGTCTTATATTAATGTACAACTACTATTTTACATTTTTAAGATTATTTTTCTAAAGCCATTAAGTCCCACTCCTTGTACATTACCTGAAGGTCCTTGTTTCTACTCCCTTCTTTGATCTGGATTTCCTTTTATTTCATTGACTTTTCCAAACATTGTTTTTATATTGAATAATATGAAAAGCTTGGACAAGGAGTTTATATTACGCTGTGTGTGCAGGTTATACTTTTCCCTCTGTTCTCTTTCTCATCTTGGCTGGATGTTGGATATTTCTTTTATTCTCTTTTAAAAAGATTTTTATTGATTTCAGAGAGGAAGGGAGAGGGAGAGAGAGATAGAAATGTCAATGATGAGAGAGAATCATTGATTGGCTGCCTCCTATACACCCCACACTGGGGATTGAGTCCGCAACTTGGGATTCGAACGGTGACCTTCTGGTTCATAGGTCAATGTCCAACCACTGAGCCCCGCCGGCCGGGCTGGCTATTTCTTTGGTGTCCTTCCCAGGCATGGTCACCGTTTTCTTTCCCAGGCTCTACGCAGCACCCATGCCACATTGCTGCTTGCTGGCCACAGTCCGCACACTGAGTGTGCAAGTGTGTTCCCGTAGTTCTTATTCAATTTGCAGCTATATTTCTCTTCTCTCCTCCTCTCCCTCTTTCTTGTTGTAACATTTATTTTGATTTAATAAAATGTCACAAGAGCATTCTAAAAATGATACTGCGCTTTATCTACTTTTTTTTTGACATAATTGTCACTTGAGTGATTTTGTTCTCAGCAGAGAGGATTGTAACATTTCTAAACAAACAAACAAACACTACAGCCTTCACCATCTTTTATATGCCATTCATAAAGCATGGGCTTAGATAGAAAAGGCCAAGTCTTCCACTGCAGTTAAAATGAAAAATTCGAGTTTCAGGCAACCTCAGGTATTAATTAGTCTTTGTCTTGACAAGAGGCTTTAAACACTTCGGAATGCTCGCTCAGATTTGTTGGCACGGACAGTGCGGCGTTCTGGGCACCAGGGTCAGTACTGGAACTTTGTACACCTGAGGTGTATTATTCAGAGAAACAAGAGCTACAGGGGTGGTTTGGGTTTCGCTTTTGAGAATGAGCAGAGACAAATATTTGACTGATGAGTATAATATTTGAATGATGGATGTTCAAATAATTATTATCTTAAATGTACTGGAAAATCAAATAAATGAAGAACTTTTCCATCTGACTAGTAATTCTACCTAAAAGGAATTTTAATTCCTCACTTCAGAGTAATATTTTAAATATGTAAATCTGACCCCATCGCCCCTGCCCCCACTCCCACCCCAAAACTGCCTAAAATCTTCAGTGGCTTATGGGTTCCCTTACAGTGGTTCTCAACCTTCTGGCCCTTTAAATACAGTTCCTCATGTTGTGACCCCCAGCCATAAAATTATTTTTGTTTCTACTTCATAACTGTAATTTTGCTACCGTTATGAATTGTAATGTAAATATCTGATATGCAGGATGGTCTTAGGCAACCCCTGTGAAAGGGTCGTTCGACCCGCCAAAGGGGTTGCGACCCACAGGTTGAGAACCGCTGCCTTAGAAGAAAATGCAGCCTGTTTCACAGAACCAGCACCCCTTAGAGGAGCCGCGGGCCAGCCGCACTCCTGCTTTTCCAACAGGCCTTGGCAAACGGGTCAACCTTCATTCTAAAGGCTCCCTTCTGCCTCGGGACCTTCCAGGACGTTGTCCCTCTTTCGGAATGCTCTTTCTCCCATTTTTCACATGGTTAATCCCTCCTCAGCCTTCACTGCTCGTTGCCACAGTTCCTTTCTGAGAGAGGCCTTCCCTGGCTCCGGATTTAATTTGGAGCCTCACCGTCGTTGCCCTCTTTTGCTGGTCTCCTGTTCTTTCTCCTTGTGGCACTTCCCACAGTCAGTAATTGTCTGTGTGTTTGCGTGTGTCTTTAGCATCCATCTCATAAGCAGATCGTGAGCCCATGGAGACAAAGATTCTGTTTTTTTTACAACTGTACCTGTAGTTGCCGGCACAGTTCCATGCAGGTAGTGCCCGCTCGATAAGGTGCTGAAGTTAGTACTCAGGTAAGATTGCAAGAGAAGGATGAAGAACTGAAATGGTCTGCATGTGTTCGCTTCTTTCCTATCTCCAGGATGCTCTAAGCGTTCTACCTTTCATGAGATTTCATCAATATACCATTGTATTATTTTAATTTGAGCGAAAATAACCCACACCATTTATTCAGTTTGACCTGAGTACTTCTATACACAAAGGTAAATTAGATTAACTTCTTTAATGTAACTTGGAACATGAGCAGAGAGATAAACTCCTGGGAGGGCAATGTGGGGATAGTTCCCAAGGGCTTGTGTTTTGGGGAGAGGTGGACAGGATAGGAGGAACTTTCATAAAGGAGATGACGTTGACACTCATTGAATTTGGGAGGACTAGAATTTTGGGAGATGGAAGGCTGTTCTTGGTAGCAAAACTCAAATGGGCTAAGACAGAGGGACCTCAAAGTCCATGCTGTGTTCAGGAAATTGGGTGAGGAGTTCTGTGCGGCTGGGAGTGGGTGGAGGGAGGGTGAGTAATGAAGAGTGGCAGGAAATGACACTGGAAAGATAGATTAGGCTTAGGTCCTGGATCATTAGGGTGATTTTGCTAAGAAGTTTAGATGTTATACAGGGCCACAGAGGCCATTCAGTGTTTTAAGCAGGTGAGTGAGAGAGCAGATCTGTGTTTTAGAAGCATAATGCCAGAATTCTATCCAAGGGAGCCGTTTCAATGGAGTGGTGACAGTTAGCTGCTGAGTGAGTGGGAAGGGACGAAAAGGGCCATGAATAATGGCCAAACTTTGCAGAAGTTATAAGGTTGTTACGGGAAGGGAAACAATGACCGGATCTCTTTTAAAAGTATCTCTCTTCTTTTTTAAATTTTTTTTATATTGTGGAAGTAATAAGTGCTTAATAGAGAGAATTTGGAAAATGCAGAAAAAAAAGAATAAAGATTACACTATGGGATATGGACGCGAAAGCAGAGTCAGGGGAGAATGCTCTTAGGTGATGATCAAGGGGAGGAGAAACTTTTGAAAAGGATCCAGAAGGATCTTTTCTTGTAGAGATACTCTAGTTTCTTTCCTTTTTTCTTCGTTGGTTGTAATTCCATCTTTGGGGGTGGAAGTGGGGGGTGGGGGGCGGGGGTGAGGGCACACCTTTTGGGTGTGTCCAGCCTTTTGCATATATTTCTGCCTCTGTCTGGAATGGTTCCTCTTATGTCCCTCCTTCCTTCCTTTTACCTGTCTTACTAACTCCTGCAGGCCAGTAATAGTAGTAATAATAAGCATCCTAATAATAACAATACTTTCCAGATGCTTGTCACTGTGGCTAGTTCTTTCATTTGTTATCTGATTTAATCCTCACAAGAGTTATGTATGCTACATACCACTATTATCCCATTCTATAGTTGAAGATATTAAAGCATTTCCAGGTTAAGTGACTTGAGCAAGTGCACATATCACTACTCACCATTTCCTCAGGGAGGCCTTCCACAAGCCCAAGTTAAGGACCCCTGTAATCTGACCTCATAGCTCCTCGTTTCTCCCAGGAGACTTGGATTATGTTAGTGCTTGTTTGGTAAATGGGGACCTCCCTGTTAGACTGTCCACGCCATGAGGGCACATTGCGTGTCTGTCTTATTCCTGGCTGTGTCTCCAATGCTTAGCTTTGTGATTACGTACATGACACACAGCAGGGTGCTCATGTAGCCAACCTCTCCGCAGGGACGGCACTTGCTACCCTTGTAGTGAAGTCAGTCTAAGCCCCTGGTGCACTGTCCTGATGAAGGCACCCAGGCTGGAAGGATGGACTTGTTAGCTGGGCTCCCAGACAGCCTGGGGCCTTGGGAGATGAGGACTTTGGGAATTCCTGAAGCCTAGAGGCCTCTAGATCAAACTGTACACATCTCTTTTCCATCTCTTCTCAGTTTCCTTTGTTCCATGGAGCCATCTTCAATCTAACCGATCTGCTTTTCTAGGTCTTGAACTAGATCGCCTCCTCATGCCGGTCTAGACTGCAGGGACTCCAGGCCTCCTGAGGTTGATGTTCAGATTCTCTGAGCAGTTTCCTTTAAGGGTCCAAGTTTACTTTTATTTGGATGTTATGGGTCTGATTTTCATTGAGCTTTTAAGGCTTTGTAATTTGAAAATAAATTTAAATGGAGATCCTAGAAGGTGATTTTTCAAGATAATGCTGCATTAAATTTTCATTTTTATATTATGTCTGATGGATTAGATTAAATTGATCTGAAAATTACCAGTAAAGAAACGGAATTTTCTTTAATGCAAAAAAAAGATGAATAATTGATGTTTATGTTCTAATTCAAATGTAGGTTGCAGTGTATATTCTAAGGTAAATATATTTTTGTTAGTTTTGGACCTGTTGCTCCTTTATTTTATTCACCAAGAGATTAGAACTGTGAAGGCATGGGAGGATGAACACTCTCATTTCGGCAGGTTAACCTGGGGTATATTGAGCACATCAACCAACATCCAGAGAGTAGATGTTCATATTAGCTTTGATAAAAACCAATAAGTATAAAGAGTCTGGCTTTTTTTTTTTTTTAACAGTTAATACGAAGTGTCGAGCAAAGAAGCACACGTTATCAATTATTTTCTAGCTTTATACATAGTTGAGGTCCTTCCCCCTTAAAAATTGGTCACAGTAAGTAAGGCATTTAAAGCAGGTCAACATGAGTTTAAAAATATTGGCTTGGGAGCTGCTTCGGTCCTTATCTTTGTCCTTCTGTTTATTTATAGACTGGAAAGGGAAGACAGCCTTTCCTGCTTTTTCAGTTTCCCAATGATGATATCTCAATTTGTAATGAGCTGATTCAAAGGAAGAAGGCATTCTTTCTACATCTGCAGAAGGAACCACCACTATTAAAAGTTGGGGTCAGGGCTGTCAAATTCAAATGCTTACGTGATTTCCACCATTACTCTTCATTAAAAAATTAATGCAACTTTTCCAAAAAATTCTTAGCTTTAGAATGTATTAGAGGGGGTGTTATAAAAAGAATATAATAAAAATCAGTGTTATAAAAGGATATAAAGATAATTGCTACAAGCCATAGTGAAGCTAATAACCCTTTTTTGGCATTTCATGGCTGGTCCTGATATCAAATTTTGTTACTGTTGGCAAGAAATTAAGGTTAATGGAGCCTATGATCTGATTATCCTATTTATAACAGTATTTTATATTCCTTCATTTAGCAGACACTTTCTGAGAGTGCTGAGTGCTAAGCAGAGATAGGTAAGACCTAGCTTGTGCTTTTGGAGAGCTCAGGGGCTTAATTATCAAGGGCATCATCCAATCCACTGTAAGAGCCACTGTAGCATCTCTTGACCCCTTGTGCATAGAGGAGGCATGCTCTAGTCTAGTATATCTTCATCTCTGGGTCTTTGAGATTTCAGCAAGCTAGTCAGGCATAGTAGGAAGTGGGCCAAGACTCCTTCATTAATCCATTCACTCACACGTATAAACTGACATTTGTGCCAGGAATGCTCTGTGCTCCATGCTAGCAATGCAAAGGTGACAAAAACACGTTGTTGTACTCAAGGAGCTTACAGTTCAATTTTGGAAACAAACAAGTCAATTTACTTAATTTCCCCATCCAGTGCAGTAAGTGCAATGAGATCAGTAACCATAGACTTTCATGGAGAATAAGGTAGAGGCATCTGGAGGTAGTGCTATGGATTCAGCAGCCCTGTTTCAAGTTCCCTCTGCCAGCTACACTCCCCAGCTTCTTTTGCAGTAACAGGGATGCCTGTGACCGAGTTGTGGTGAATGGAACGGGGGAAGAAGTGATGTACATCACATCATGGCTTGAACATAAAATTCTTCACGTTCTTCCTTCCCTTTCTGAGATGACCTTGGAGACCAGGTGTGGAAGAGGTCAGCATTGCCCAGAGAGAAGGATCTTGGGTCCTTGGAGGACTGTGTGCAGATCACTCACTCCCCTATAAACAGTGCCCCTCCCAAACAATATTGGACTGTAATTTAAATGAGAAATAAACTTTTGTTGTAGTAAGTCCCTGAATTTGAAGGCTAATTTTATAGCAGTTAGTCTATTTCGATTAATACACTGTCTGTCCACTGTCAGGATACCTGCCCCTCGAAAGTGTTATGTGATGAGGGGAAGGAAGAGTTCCAGCTGGAGAGCAGCATTGATGAGGGAGAAACCGTGGACTTTCAGGGAACAGCAGTTTGGTGTGTCCAGGGTGTAGCAGGAGTGGAGGGTAGTACTTATGGATGGAACTGGAGAGAAAAGTCAGGGACAGATCAGGCAAAGCTTTGTGGGCCAAGCTAGGGAGTAAGTCCATCTGAAACCTGAGGGAAAAGCAGAGTGTATAATGTATACACTCTAACAATAGAGTGTATAATGATGATGTTCAAGCAGTAACGAGAAGGCGCTTACCCAGATTTGGTAGAAGGTTTAATGATAGAAGCAATTTGTCATAATAGAGAAATTTTTCAATAATAGGCATGCTTAGTGAGTTTTCTCACGTACGTGATCTCCAAAAGTTTGTGAATGTAGACCCTTCCGTTGAGGCTAATGTGGCCATGGGCATTGATAGAACATGAGAAACATGAAGGAGCTGGGAATGTTTAGCTTGAGGAGAGGGAACTTGGAAAGACCATAATCTTTACCTTCAAGAATGGATAGCAGGTGGAAGAGGGACATACTTGACTGAGTGCCCTCAAAGGGCTAGTTACGACAAATAGGTAGAAGGGAAGGGGACAGATTTGAGTTCAGCATCAGGAAGAACTTTCTGTCATAATTCTGAAGAACAATCATTCAGTCCTGGAGAAGATGGCAATGCGTTTTATGAACAGGAGGGGTTGAAGTAGACTGGCTTTACAGCTTGGAGGTATTGTCATGGAGGTGGCTCTCAAGTATTAGATGAGGCTGGGACTTTTAGGGTCTTTGCTACTAGTATGGTATCCTTTGAAGACTGACTTTACTTACATTCACCCTGATTTCAAAGTCAAGGAAATGTATGATATAAGATAAAAACAAAACTTCTAAAGAGAGAAAACTGTGCTTGCACAAATGTCTTTACCTAGTGCTAACCTTTTGAAACATAATACACACTTTTTGTTGGGGCTGATGAATAGGCATTTAGTCCGGTTAACATGGCTAAAAGATCTTGCAGTGATTTCACTGAATTGTATCTCCAATGTCAGCCCCCAACAACAAGGCAGTGGGGTGAATGAAAAGGCAGATACTATCTTCCTCTGAGATATTGGGGGAAGAAACTTCCCCTTAACTCCCTGATCTATCAAAGCCAATGGCTCAGCTGTTCCTCTGAAACTGTCAGAATTTTTCTCATCGCGGCCTCTGAACTGATGGATGGGGACTGATTGGTCTTGCTTACCAAATGTGCATTGTAGCAAGACACAACTTTATTTAAAATACCATTAAGATGCAAACACATTATGGCTAATCCGAAGGCCTTTTCTTACAACATGAATTATTCAACTAGCTTCTTAATAATTGCATTGATTTCCACAGTTAAAAGCAGATCAGATTATAGAATCTGCTCAATACCACTTAAATGTTTATAGATGTTAGAGTTGACAAAGACTTTTAGACACTGATAATTTCCTTCACTAGATGGAAATGCTAGAGATTTAGCATTGCTAATAATGTTCTGTAATTATTTTTAATAAATCAGAAACACCATATCAGTAACCATTTAAGGTCTTAATCCTTATTCCATTTCATTCTTAGAATCATTGCCTGAAAATCTAGTTATGTTAAAAATCCTACCCAAAACTTTTACATTTATATTGAGTAGAAGCTTTTATGTTTCTTTTGCAAAGATCGATATAGTTAACATGTCTTAGCTTGCATGTATTGATGCATATATTTTAAAAAACTATGAATATTTATAGTGATAAAAATCCAATAAGATTTCAGTTTCTCGGATGCTTTTACAAGAGGGACAAGGGCAAGTTTGCTAGCATGAGAAGAAATGACAGGTGAAGCACTAAGTAGGTCTTGTGTCCTTTTTGAATCTCCCTTTGTTTGGTAATTTCTGCAGAGATGATGTCCACAGTGTTTTAGTCTGTTCTGGCCACTGTACCAAAATGCCATAGACTAGGTGGCTTAAAAACAAGTTCGTTTTCTCATAGTTCTTGGAGGCTGCATGCCTGAGGTCAGGGTGCCACCCTAGCTGGGTTTTGGGGCGAACTCTTTCTCTGGCTTGCAGGTGGCTGCCTTCTTGCTATGTGCTCATATGGTCTATCCTTGCTGCCCACAGGAGAGAGAAGCCACCAATCTTATTGGATTAGGACCCCATCCTTATAACCTCACATGAGGAGTTAGGACTCCAACATACCAATTGGGGGTGAGGGGGTGGGGAACGACACAATTCAGTCCATAGCACATAATCAGTGAGTTCTAGAGTCGGGCTGCTTGAGTTTGAATGTGACCTGGGGCACATTGACCACCCTCTCTGTTTCTTAATTTTGTGCATGCATACAGAGAATAAAAATAGTAATTATTTTGTGATTTGTTATGTTGAATAAATAAGTTAACACATGCAAAGTACTTAGTACATAGCACCTACTAAGCGTTAAATACATGTTAATTCTTATTATTAGATATATCTAGATATTTATGCCTGACCTAAGACTATTGGGATCTGATATGTGGTCTCCAAGTACTTCACGTTTACATTGTCAAATGATAACTATCATTGAGAATTCACAGCATGCCTTGAAATTTTCCCCCATGAATCTTGATAGGTGCTTAAGTGTAAGAGAATAAAGTATATTTTATTTTATAAAATTCTTATAAATAAGTTGTTCCAATCAGTGCTGATTTGGTCTTCCCACCTCCTCCCCATCCTGTTCCATCCCCCAGAACTGAAGAAAGTCTGCTCTCCAAACAGACTCAGGACCTTCTCTACCACTTAAAGATTTCAGGATGACATTGTGCACATTCTACCAAGAAGCAAGAGCAGAGTAATTTTCCTAGCCATAGAAAAAGGAGTTCTTTTATCCCATATTCCTACTTATCCCCCGCTCTCCCTGCAAACACAGAGTTTCCTACTTGTATAGTAAAAAATAGAACACATACTTGGATACCTTATTACTTTAGAAATCAAGAGACTTTATCTATAATAAGAAATTAAATAATCTTTGGACTCTCCCTGTAAGGAGTTTGGGGTCAAAAATATTCCATTTAGTGTCTTGTAAAGCTAAGTAGAAAACATTTGACAACTTACCAGTAGCTCTATAGATAAGGTGTGGTTGCCTAATTCATTGGCCAATATTCTATTTCCTGTGTTAAAGTGAACACTGCCTGGAATTTAAATTGAATTAAGAGGGTGCAGAAAGTGCACTTAAAGATTTTCAAATAATAAATTATTTGTCAACATTTGCAACACACACTATCAGAGTGTCTCCAATCTTTCCTTTCTCTTTCTTAGTCTAGAAGAGGAGTTATATTTTCTGTCAGCATCGATCAAGGTTATTTTTATTTGGCAGGCAGGGTTAAAAAAAGAAAGGAAGGAAAAAAAGCAAGAAAGAAATGTCCATGAGTTCTTTTAACTTAAGAGGCATTTCTCTTCTCCTGCCTTCTGAATTCTTGATGCAAGATAGGAGCCCATTGCTTACCTCCCTATTCCATTTTTAGGACATGAACAAGTCAGGATATTTTACATTTACAAACATTTCATTCTAAATAGCTGTACTTTTGAGTCAAATAATAAGACTTTGTATCTATAATTAGAAACCTAAGAGTCTTTTGATATCTGAAATCCTGCTTTAAAAAAAATTAAAGTGAAATATTTAAGTAGCACAGTCTTTAGCTACTGTAGGATGTGCAGTTGAAGTGATCTATCCTTGTAATACTTTTCAGTGTTAACATGGCCAGTTTTGCTAGAATACTGAATACAGTAGGAAATAAAACCAGCATAGTATGGGTATGTACAGCTTACATGAATACTAAGGTGTTTATAAATTATATTTTTAAAACTATAGGGAAATATAGTATCAAGAAACTATCTTTTTTGGGGGAGTAGAGGATGGTAAAGGTGGGCAAATGGTGATGGACAGAGACTTTGACTGAGGGTGGTAAACACATAATGCAGTGATTGGTGATGTATTGTAGAATTGTACACCTGAAACCTGTATGATTTTTAAACCAATGTCACCTCAATAATTTTAATAAAAAGTAAAAAAAAAATCAGCCAATGAAAATTAAAAAAAAGAAACAATCTCTCTGGAAAAAAATGAACTCTGACACCTATCTCCATACCAAAAAATTAATTTAAACTGGATTATAGACCCAAATGTAAACTTAGAATCATAAATCTTCCAGAAGACCTAGAAAGATGTCTTTGTGACCTCAGAGTAGGCAAAGATTTCTAGGACACCACACAAAAAGCACAAGTCATAAACTTAAAAATTGATTAAGTGGCCATCCTTAAAATTAAACATTTCTGCTCTCCAAAATATACCTGTAGGAAAATTAATAGACAGGTACCAACTGACAAAATACTTGAGTCAAATTTACTTAAAGAATTTCTGCAAATCTATAAGAAACAAACACCCCAATTAAAGACTTGAACAGGTACTGTAACAAAAGAAGATATAAGAAGAGCCAATAAGCTCAGAAAAGGTGCTCTACATCATTACCTATCAGGGCAATGCAAATTATAGCCACAATGAGATGCTATTTCACATCCACTAGAATAGCTAAAATAAAAACAAAAAATAAAAACACTGCCAATGCCAAATGTAGAAGCACCTGGAATTAAATAAAAACACTGCCAATGCCAAATGTAGAAGCACCTGGAATTCTCAGTCACAAGGGGGAGTGTAAAATTGTCTTGCCACACTGGGGAACCTGTTGGGACAGTCCTGTCAGGTCAATCACACATCTGTCAGAGGAGCAGCAGTTTCACTCTTAGGTATTTGCCAATGAGAAATAAAGATATAAGCCTATAAACGACTCACATAAGAATGTTTATAGCAGTGTTATTCATAAAGCCCCAAACTGGAAACAACTTAAATGTTCATTAACAGAAAAATGGATACGCAGATTCCCTTATAATGGAATACTACTCAGGAATGAAATAAAAACAACACTGCTGGTTTGAGCAAAAACAGTGGTGAATCTCAAAAACATGCTGAGCGAATTCTGTAAGCCTGTCACCAAACAAACAAACAAAAAGAGGGCCTTATTCTATCATTTATTTTCATGAAATCCAAATACAGGTAAAACTGACTTGGCGGTAGACATCAGACAGTGGTTGAAGAGGGGGTTTGACAGGAGAGGGACATGATGGAATTCTCTTAGGGATGCAGATGACCTACATCTTGTTGCAGAAGTGTGTACAAGTGTTATGAACTAAACACTTTAAGATCTGTGTATTTTATCCTACATTAATTATAGCTTGTTTTTTTTGTTTTTTAAAAAGACAAGAACCTGTATTCCTGCACCTAAATGATTGCAGACTGATGAATCCATGATGGGAGTCTAGAGGATGTGAGAAAATGTTACTAGTATGTGGGAGATTTCTTGGAAGAAGGAGAAATTGGCTGCCTCCAATGTGCACAAATATGCCTGAACTATGAGAACCTCTCAAAGGAATCTTACTAGAGAGGAAGACCTGGAGTCACCATAAGGAAATGGAAGTGGGAAGTGCAGTTTCTGTACAAGCAGATCTAGGAACATCACCGAGCAGGCCATTTTAGAGTGAGCAGACTTGGGGGGCGAGGGGGAGGGGTGGGGGCGGTCTTTGCCAGTCTCAAAGATTCGGACTCTCAGACTTCGCCCAAGTGGAGAAGGTGGTTCATGGAGATCCTTCTGGGGAAGCTTCTGGCGTTCCTCAGTTTGGGAGTCGACTGGCCGGAAGGATTAGTTCGTGGGTGAGTGTTGAAGGGAGAGCTGAGGTGGAAGCTGAAGTGAGGGATGCTGCTTTGCTTTTAGGTGTCAGAATTGTTCCTTGGACCCGGTTTCTTGAAGCCAGAGGTGTTGGATTCCAACTGCTTTGCTGGAGGAGCGTTCCTTTATGTTCCCAGTTACCGGAAAGCATTGATCCTCCAAAGATGGCTTTCGTCTGCATGCACAATGGACTTTACATAACTTGATTTCTCTAAGTCCCTTATAACGGTCTCAAAGCGTATCCTTGACTTCTGAGTGCTTTCAGTGCTGCTGAAAAGCAAAAAGGACTTGATGGGAAGCAACATCAAAGTATCTTAGCCCTTCCTGCAGCGGTGGGAGGAGCAGGACCCTAAGGCATTTCTTACTGCCTGTTCAGGTCCTGACAGAAATCTCAGCTGATCACAGGCGCAAAAGTGGTAGCAACAGGGCGATTCTCCTGCATTTCTGAAGTCGGACTCTTGACAGTTGTTTCAGAGAAATTTTCTTGTTATCCTTCATCTCTGAAATGGAGAAGTGTCTAATGTGGCGATAATCAGAACTTGGTTTTAGAGAAACTAGAAAGTATCACTTGGGTCTCTTTAATAATCAGTGCTTCTGATTTTTCCTGAATGACAGCAATGTGTATGCATGTGATGGGGGCTGTTCTTTTAATCCTATAGTCCTCACAGTTGGAACATATCCTATTATATGCTCCAAAGATGCAAAAATGTTGTGAGACAATGTCCACCAAACTTTTGGGAATTTGACCCAGAAGGAAGTGTCATATTTTTTAACTGCTTTTGTTCATATAGTTGTAGACATTTCAGCATTCATTTATCAGCCACAAAAATTGTTCATATTTCAACATCTGTGACTCCTGCACATACTGATGGAAAGATAAAGACTCTGTATAGTGAATATTGGATTATAGTGTTGGCATTTTTGACAGAACTGGCAATTTTTCAAGTTGAGGGAGGCATGGACTTTGCTTTATGGATTATATATCACTTTATTATGGATTATATACCATTCTTGCTAATTGTACTGGGAGAGACTGCAAGAGAAATGAGAGCAGTCTGTGCTTTGCACTTCTCTCTCCCCAGAGCACCTTTAGAAGGATCAGGTGGAAGCCACAAACTAGACAAGAACTAAGGAGGTGGCAGTGACGGAGCTAAATGAGGTGTCACTAAGGGTAACCATGAAGGTCTCAGATGACAACTTTTTGGGTAGTAGTTGCCAATTTCCTATTTTATTTTTATGTAAGTATTTTTTCTTCCCTTTAGCATCACTCTAGGGTTCGAGCTAAGTGGATTAGGAACTCTACAGCAGGCTTTACCTTGGAGGGCATCCCCTTTGAGCATTTTAGACTTCTCTGGCTATTGTTTTCTTTTCATGCCATTCATATTTATTTTGTCTATTAAAATATTTTCGCAGTATCACTTCATTGTAGGGACACAAAGCAGTCTCTCTCCTTCATAAGCAAAGAAGATTAATGTGCAAACTTAGCACTTATCTACTTATGTATTGCAGTGATTTCAAGTTCTTATCTCATTGCTGAATTAAATTTTCATGGTAAATAGAGTGGGGCAGGGGCACGATTCTAGGACGTACTCCAGAGATGGCCAGCCTGGCTGCTTGATTTCAATGTTATCTGCCTATTTTTCTCCATCAGCCTTCAAATGTCAATTTATAAGCCTTAGCTAAAGATTCTTTTGCTAAACACATTCTTTCTGAACAGAGTGAAAATGGACGCTACAGTTTCAGGGACCCATTCCTCTGTGACAAAGCTCCCTCGTCCTTTTCTTCTCACTTGGTGGTGGCATTCAGAGTGAGACTAGTGTAGCAGGAAACCTCAAAGGTGAGCTCAGGGTGGGCCTTCTCCACGCCAGTAACACCCTTAGAGACATTTGTGCTCAGCTGTTTAATCTGGAGTGAAAATGGAGAGCAGACAGACTGCTAAGTCATTTCTTTATACTCAGAGAATGAAAAGCAGAAGTAGCAAGTTTGGTCATAAAGTATGGGATAGACATCATAACAAATCACCCCAAAACTTTATAGCTTAAAAGGGTAATAATGGATTCTTTCTCAGGATTCATGGTTCAGGAAATCTGGAGAGGGTTTGGCTATTCTGCATGTCATCAGCTGGGGTGGGGCACTGGGCTGTACTCAGCTGGGCTCATTCACTCAGCTGCACTCAACTGGCAGCTTACATGGGCTGGAAGCTTGTGAAGGTTTCGCTTTTAATAGCCAGTGCCCCTTGCTTTGCACTTATTCTTTCTCTCTCCACCCATGTAACTTGGCCGTGCTCACAGGGCTGTAGTCTTACGATGTGGGACTTCTTACGTGGTGGCTGGCTTCCAAGGGGAAGAGTAGAAGCTGCTAGGTATAGCACCACTTGCACCACGTTTTTATTGGTCAAAGCAAGTCACCATGCCAGCCCCGATTTAATGAAGTGAGATAGGCTCCACCTTTTGATGGGTGGGGTGGCATGTGAGTACAGGAAGGGAAGGAATTGATGCTGGCTATTAAAGAATATCTATCACAGTTACATATATATGTAACTTGAATTGGAAGGGACAATTTTAGAAAAATTGCCAATTTTCATTTGTACCAATGAGGTGGACTGCTACAATGAAGATTATAAAACTTTCTTGATGGGTTGTTACATGGACATGACTTTATAAATCCAATAATGTTGACTGAAATTTCTTTCCCATTACACCTCCCTCTCAGTTTATCAATACTTATCAAGTAATAACTTGACTATCTGATGGAACATTTATTTACACATTGTAACTAAATCCTTGGGATACTGCTACGACTGCATTCTTGATTCTTAGGAAATCTAGTTGAGTTCTGAAAGTACTAGTAAATCTAGATTTCCCATTATTGTACTTCAACTAACCATGCAAAGCTTCTTACTACTTCTGTTACGTCACGGAGGAGTGATGAATGCCCATTTTTTCACAGCCAGAGATGATACTGAAAATAGGTGATTTATTTAGAAGAAAAAATAAGGCTGGAATTCTAATGTAAAATTCCCCTTAATATTCCTACCTGGTTTGGCTCAGTGGATAGAGCGTTTGCATACAGTCTGAAGGGTTCCGGGTTTGGTTCCAGTCAAGGGCACATGCCCAGGTTGTGGGCTTGATCACCAGTAGGGAGCATGCAGGAGGCAGCCTATCAATGATTCTCTCTCATTATTGATGTTTCTATCTCTTTCTCCCTCTCCCTTCCTCTCTGAAATCAGTAAAAATATATTCTTAAAAATTCCCCCTAATATAAAGACTAGTCTATGGCTTGGTGAATATAAAAATGTGCTGTTCAATAATTGCATTCCAGTTATTAGATCATTAAAGTTATTGCATGATTTGTGTATTAAATATTCTGAAGAAAGAGGCGTGGAATAGGCACAAAAGGTCTGATGTTAGAGTCCCTTTTGCAAGTTACTTAACGTCCAGCCTTTCTTGTAATCTATAAAATGAGGAAAATGATAGAAAATAATTGTTATTCCACCTACCTCAGGGAATGTTTGTGACATTTCAATGAATAAAAGTAATCAGGGCCATACATAAGTTATAATAACTGAGTGAAAAAGAAGTGTTGATACCAAAACAAGTGAGAAAGAACTCAGTTAAATATGTATATATAAATATGTATTTCTCCCAAGAGGCTTGAGTCTCAGAAGGTATTTGCAGTAGGATATCTAATTAAGGCATAGAGAAAGTTTAAAATAATGCCAATCATTTCCAGAGAGAGTTAGCAAGACCTAACTTTCTTTTTAGTTCTGCCTGGTTCTGCAAGTTTTGTGGAGAGTTTGGGTCAGGCTGAACTGCTTTGGCCAGTTTCCTTTAAGTGTTTCATTCCCTGGAAAAGCTGGGTAACATGGCAGAACAGTAACCACAGAACTCAGGATTGGTCTTGTCCCTTCTCCCTGATTCTATCATTTCCGACCTTTCTAGACAATGCTTTTAGTTATTTGTGGTTAAAGATCCTTTTCATGATCAATTTAATAGGAATGTTAAAAGATCCTTAGGTAATTATTAGGTAAAATAATTCTAGACTCCTGTAAGCCATAAAATAATTGCCATACTTAACTGATGGTATTCAATAGTTTGCTTCTTCACTTTTCAGGAATTCAGTAAAATATAGGACTTTGCTGTCTAATATAGTAGTTGCCAGCTACGTGTGACAAATAAAATTTTAATTAAAATAAAAATTTGTTTCTTTTTTAAAAAGTATATTTTTATTGATTTCAGAGAGGAAGCGAGAGGGAGAGAGAAATAGAAACATCAATGATGAGAGAGAATCATTGATTGGCTGCCTCCTGTCTACCCCACACTGGGGATTGAGTCTGCACCCAGGCATATGCCCTGACCAGGATTCCAACTGTGACCTCCTAGTTCATAGGTTGATGCTCAACCATTGAGCCACGCCGGCCGGAAAAAAATTTCAGTTTCTTGGTCAACACTTGCCATATTTTAAGTGTATACTAGCCAAATGTGGCTAGTGGATATCATATTGAACAGAATACATGTAGAACATTTTCACCATTATAGAAAATTCTAATGGATAGCACTATTATAGGCTGTTTTCTAACTCATGTTGTTTTTTTCTTTTGTTGTCTTCCTCAAAGGCTCTTCCTCTCATGCTTGTTTGTTTTGGTTGAGCAATGGGAAAGGAAGAGGTCAAACTCATGTCCAATGTGCAGTGTTTTTAAGTGTTGATGAAATAGTTGGTAACTGGATGGCCTGGGAACTATTGACTAGAGTAAGACTTTTGTAATACCTTTGAATTTAATGTATACCAGTTGCCCAAAAGAGTGCTTGTAGAGGTAGCTGCATCTGTTTTTTAAGTGGACTAGAATCATGTGGTAACTAAAATACTTCTCATGAGCCAGTGACTACACTTGTTCTATGGTGGGATGTTTTATTACTTCTGAAAATTTCATTTTATTACAAACTGCTTTTCTACATGAAAATTAGGCCACTATGCTCATATCTAGGTCATTTGAAGTAATAGGTATGTGCCCTTTCCTCAATTTAAACAGAATTTCTGGTTCAAGATATGTTCGGATCTTTATATATGCCAATTAAAATATTGACTTTAAACAAAGGGGTTATAAAAATGTGAGATTAAAATGAGTAGGAGCTGAGTTCTTATCATGTAACCCAAAGTAAACGAGGATTGCACAATTCTGTAGTTAAGAAGCACAGTCTAGTGGCATAGGCACGTTCCTGGATCTTCCAAACTGTTTTAAATGATAGTGTTCCATGTTGAGAGATTGATATTTAAATATTCTAGGGAATTAAAATTCATTTACGACATACAGTTACTAAAAAGACTTTAAGATAGCTCTATGGAGATGTGTTATAAAACAGAATAGTCTTCAAAACCAAGCCATTTCTTCGGATCAGAACCAGGGACAGTTGTGTAAGGTGGTTTTACCAAATGTGTGTCTTCCATAGTGGAAGCCTGTATATCACCTTAACATTGACATAACTTATGTAAATCCAGGAACAGAAATACACCTTAATGTCACTTAGTATTCGCTACATGAGCCCCATTTCAGTAATTTTAATTGTGAAACTAAAAATGAAGTTTTATTGCTGAAAACTTGAATTCTGTGAACAGACTTGTTTTAAGCATATTTCCCCATCTTCATTTCAAAAGCATTGAGAGTAGGTACTCACCCATGAGACCTGGCCAATTAGCCAGAAGCCATGAGCCTTAGAAAGGAGCTCCCATAGCTCATCTCACTGGACTTCCACGTGATGTGAATTGCTTGAGGACTGCACAATAAGGGTCATGCCTCAGCCTAATCTGTTTTGTTCTGGGTAGTTGAACAGGATACTTAGCATATCTGTCCAGAATTCCAAACCATTAAATGAAATGATTGTTGTCAGTGTTTCCCAGTCACTGTCAGGACACATCACATGTCACAAAGATTTCTCTGCAGGGTTGCAGCAAGCCTAGCTTTCCCCAAAGCTTTGGCTCCTTCTTGGACACATAGCCACCCAAGCTACCTGCATGGCCTGCATGCTCTCTCCCCTACCCCAAGCATTTTGCATTCCTTATACCTGGATTGACTTAAGGACTTTTCTTGGTAAGTCTCCTTTTTCCCTGTTCTCTCACTGTTTGTTAGGTCTCTATCATATTGCTACTTACTGATCAGGTTCTGCTTTACCACTTGGGCATTTGTTCATGTCTCTTATTGAAACTGCCAAATTTTTCTTTTTGCCTTCATAAGTTCTCATAATATAACCTAACAATATGTGTGTGTGTGTGTGTGTGCGCGTGCGCACACACTGAGTGGCCAGATTATTGTGACCACCTGACATTTGTAGGCAAATTAGCTATAATTTTGTGCTGAAGTTGCTAGAGGGCCAGACCATTATAAATAGGGAAGCAGGTTGTTTACCACGACAGTAGAAGTGATTTTTATATGTACAGTGAGTGGCCAGATTATTATGACCACCCCATCAGTACTTCGCTGGGCCAGCTTTTGCCTTCAGTACTGCGGCGATTCTTCTTGGCATTGACTCCACGAGATGTTGGAAGGTGATGTGAGGAACCTGACACCATGCCTGATGAATAGCGCTGTCCAGTCTGTGAGATTTGATGGTTGTGGAACCAGCTGCCTGATGGCTCTTTTAACTTCATCCCACAAATGCTCAATTGATT
>NW_006293001.1:1638489-1644182 GCF_000327345.1 Myotis davidii | reverse complement strand
GATGTGCCCGCAACCCAGGTACATGCCCTTGACCGGAATCGAACCTGGGACCTTTCAGTCCGCAGGCCGACGCTCAATCCACTGAGCCAAACCGGTTTCGGCCCTGCTTCCCTATTTATAATGGTCTGCTCTCTAGCAACTTCAATGTGAAATTATAGCTAATTTGCCTACAAATGTCAGGTGGTCATAATAATCTGGCCACTCAGTGTGTGTGTGTGTGTGTGTGTGTGTGTATTTTAAGTTCCTTCAATATAATAGATTCATATCCAATAAATAGTACTGAATACCTCAAGACACTGGTGAAAAAACCACGAACAAAACAGATATGACCCCCCCTTTTCACAAGGAGCTTTCATCAGAGGGTGGACATGAAATAATCATATAAGTTACAACCTGATGAGTTCAGAAAAGCAGATGTAAGTGTGCTAGGAGTGAACCAGGCAAAGGCAGAGGAAGAGGGTTCCATGCCGAGGGAACCACATGTATGAAAGATGTTGATGGATAGATGACCTTGCAGACATGAAGAGCTGAAACCAAGAATACCTTGAACTCAGAGGGTGAAGAGATGGTGGAAGATGGTGCTGGGGGCGTAGATAGGCATCAACTCTTGAAGGGATTTTTGGCCCATGTGAAGGGTTTGGTTTTTAGCCTAAGATCAAGAAACAGTCTATGCAAAGTATAAAATAGAAGATGCTTAATTTACATATTTACTTAATTAAATCCTAACAGCCTCCAGCTTCTGTAACTTACATTTACACTCATCCTCATTTGTACTGTGACTGTTGCGGGGGAAAGAGGAAGTGGCATGGCTTATACAGGTAATTGGAACCTCTTTACCAAAAGGTAATGAGATGCCTCCTCAGAAAAGAAACTGATGAGGAAGTTGATCCAGTCTGGATCCCAGGCTGTCAATATTTGAATGTTATTCTATCTTGGACAGGGACCACTCAGTTTATTCTGAAAAATGGACTTCTAATAATCAGCATCCTCTCAAGTTAATCTTGGACTGTTGCCTAGGTGACATGGGTCATTCTTGAATTCTGAAACCATTCCCCTGACACACCCAACACCGGCCCCTGCCCTAAACACTTAGCTGTCAAAGGGAACGATCTCAACATTTTTCATTTGCTGGAGCTGTGTGTCCATATCAATCATAAGCAGTCTTACCAGTAAGCCTGGAGGAGGGAAAGTGGGGTGGGGTGGGAGGACCAAAATGCAAAGGACCTGGTGCTAGATGCCTAATCATTATCATGTTGAGCTGGAACTCAAACAGATAAGGAGAGTTGTAAAATTTGTGAATGCAATTATGCAATTAGAACAAGGAAGGCAAGAGTTTTTTAAGGATCTTTTCACATTTAAAAATCCAGTTTATAATACTGATTAAAGATGCCAGTGCTTTTCTTAAGCATCAACACAAAACTAAGGTGTTACATACATAAAGGGGCACAGGTCCAGAAAGGTTATTTTTTGCTTTTTTGAATCCTTAGGACTGATAGAAATGGATAAGTTGTTTAATCAGTTCTTACTGAAAATAAACACTAGAAAGAATACAATTTTTTTTTATAAATATGTTTTTTATTGACTTCAGAGAGAGGGAAGGAGAGGGAGAGAGAGATGAAACATCAATGATGAGAGAGAATCATCAATTGTCTGCCTTCGGCATGCTCCCTACTAGGGATCAAGCCCCCAACCCAGGCTTGTGCCCTGACTAGGAATCGAACTGCAACCTCCTGGTTCATGGGTTGAAGCTCAACCACTGAGCCACACCAGCCAGCCTAGAAAGAATAGTTTTAGTCAGTGCTTGATTATTTGATAATCACTACAATACTAGATACAAAATTTAAAAATAGAGATGCAGCATTTTCTTATGGGAGCTTGGCTGCAGCTGGAATGTCTCTGATGGTCAGTAACATGCTTTGCAGTTGCCAGGCCCCTGGCTGGAATGCCTCTGTTCCCTCTACCTGGCTTCTTATTCTGCAAGACCTCTCTCTCCATGTGGGCTTTCTTCCTGGATAAGAACACCAACCCAGAATTCTTTACATGGTAGTGGGCTGAAGGCCTCTTAAGACCTAGACCAGCAAGTCACTCAGCTGCATGTTTGCCTTCTTCTGGGCCATCGCATTCAGGGGTAGGAAAAATAGGTTCCAGTTTTCGTCTGAGGAGGGCAAAGTCACACTGGGGAAGCATGTGCAGAGGGCCTGTGGTAGCACCTATGGAACATTCTACCACAGTTATGATTAACTAAAGCTTGATGATTATGGATTCTGTTCTTGATCAATAAACAATTAGAACCAAACTCTTGACCTGCACTGCTACCAGAGATTAACATTTTAAGTAGCAATGTGCTGTGCATGATAACCATCAAATATATTCAGAGTAGTTACTCTAGTTGAAGGGAAAACTATATCCCTCAAAAATCAAATTCCTGATTCAGCCTTATCCTATATAATAAAGGGTTAATATGCAAATCGACTGAAGGGTGGAACGACTGGTCACTATGGCGTGCACTGACCACCAGGGGGCAGATGCTTAATGCAGGAGCTTCCCCCGGGTGGTCAGTGTGCTCCCACAGGGGGAGCACCATTCAGCCAGAAGCCCTGAGCTGGGCTCAGAGTTGGCGAGCACAGTGGCAGTGGCAGGAACCTCGCCCGCCCCTGTGGCAGCACCAAGGATGTCCGACTGACAGCTTAGGCCCGCTCCCCAAGGCTCTTATACTGCAAGAGGTGCAGGCAGGGCTGAGGGACACTCGCCTGCCCCTAGTGCATGAATTTCATGCACCAGGCCTCTAGTTGTTTAATAAAAAAAACAAATGGACTACAAACATACTTCTTATTGTCTCAGAAGTTAAAATCTGAACTCCCTCTAGTGGCAAAAGGTTTTCTTTTCTTCAGAGAGCTTGCTTGAAATAATAAGATGGCTGACATATATAACAAGACAGTTTCAAAAATGACTTGCTCTTACTGAGTTCTGTGCTTTCTCCTGTGTGAGTTATGGTAGGATTCTCTCATCCCTGATGAGAACTGTTTGCCTTCCTAAGGAACACTGATCATATTACATGAAGAAAAATGGAAAGGCTTCCTGTTAATTTTTAAAGTCTAAGTACTGCTAACTGCTTCCATCAGTCAAGCTCTTAAGTAGAAAAAGCATTATATTTTGACAAGGAAAATATCCTGATCTCTGATCAAAAAGTAAATTCAATTTTTAATTTTTGTCTGAAGACAGAAATCTTTAGAAAGAGAGCAATTGACAACTATTGAAATGTGAAGCTTAGAAAGTACTGATAGCCAAAAAATAAATAAATAAATAAATAAAGGTACTAAAGCATTATGCTTTCCGCTTTAAAAAAAAAAAAGTTCACATTTGGCTTCCCATGGCCAGTGGGGAAACAATATCCATCGTTGCTATCATCCTCACTCTGGACAAAAGGAAGTACAATGTCAAAGGCTGGGAATAGAAAAACAGCTACTTATGGGCTTTGTAAATGGAGTTTTCCTATCCCCACCTCACCACCAAAGAGAGTGAATAATGCTTATTAACTTACTCTGTCATCTGTCCCTTTACTGGCAGATATATTCCGATTCTTTAAAAAGGGAAAGACATCAGAAATGACATTCTTACAAAATGCTATTTTCTCAACTATTTGCTGAAGCTGATCCAAGTTCCTTGTACTGCATTGTCTTGTCTGGCACGCTGGGCCTCTTCCCTCTCTTCTTTCAGAGATAAGAATGGCCAAAGATGGTGGTAAGAATCCATAGATTTTTTTTTTCCTTTTAAAACTCCAGAAAGCAGAACCTAGGATTATCAGAATAATTCCCACAGATTTTGTTTTGTTTTGGAATAAACTATGAACTAGTAAGATTTCACGAAAACAGTGAAGCCATCCAATGAAAAGTTAGGTTTTGTTTCTTTCCAATACCTCTTTTTAGTCCAACGTGTATAACCAAGTATGTGTCTCCTGTGGTCTCGATTACATCCGGTGTTTTTAGCTGGCAGCATTTCCTCTGGTGAGGCCCTGCTTTATTTGCCAGGCTTTATTTCTGCGAATATAAAGAGAGAAAAACAAGTCGTACTAGACAATGAAATTTAAGAAAAAAATTGTTAGTATAACACTGATTTTTTTGAAACTAAAAAACGAGGCACTAAATTTGTTATAAACAAACTGGGGATCTGGTTATTAAAATATAGAGGCTACAAAAGTACATGGAAAGTCTTACAGCCGTCTTTTAACCACACTGCATGTTTTCTTTTGAATATTTCTAAAAACCTGTTTTAGCTAACTGAGACCAAAGATTCCTCTCCTGTTTAGTTGCTTAGATTTGAATAATGAAAGTGTATTTGCAATTCTTAAATGGTGTTTTCTTTCATTTTTCAATCCAGTTCTCATAGAAATATTTTTGGAACAGTGGTCTGTGCTAACAGCTGTATCCAATCTTGACTAAAAGTCACTTCCTGAAGAGAATGAAATTCAACTTAGTGTGCACACTTGCCTGGAACGTAACTCCGTAGGGCGAGTGTACTATGTGATTATGAAACTGGACATGGGCACCCTGCAGAGGTGATTTCTCGTAAATAGCACCCAATAGAAACCATTAATCAGTGTCAGTGTTTTCAACTGAAGAGTTAATAATCTAAAAACATGGCTTATTCATACACATGACTCTTAATTTTCAAAAATTTTACTCTGTTATTTTGAGAATATGATTTCCTTGGGAGTTATATTTATATGGAAGAGGTATATGTAATCTATAGTACATATATCTATATCTATGTACAAATACTAAAATATAGTTAAATGGATTGATAGAGATATACATAGATATATATTTATATGTATTTAGGACATTTTAGAATTTTTAAATTGTTATTCCTGAGCTTTAGACAAAATTTATCTTTGATTCAGTTTTATTCACTCATTAATTTATTCATTTATTGTAGCGAGCCTAATGTCTATATATAAAAGGCTAATATGCGAAGTGTCCCCTTGGGAGTGCGACTGGGAGACCAGGAGTTTGATCACTCGCTATGATGTGCGTTGACCGCCAGGGTCTGGTGTGGAACATTGCGGGCGACCAGCGGCGGTGGCGCGGTGCAGAGGGAGCAAGCGAAGGAGGAGGGGGGAGGGGGGGAACTGGATTGGCCCTGATCGCCGTGCACATATTTCGTGCACTGGGCCTCTAGTTTAAATATAATTTTTGTTCCTGGTCTCATAAGATAGTTGAATACACACACACACACACACACACACACACACACACACACACACTCTAGAGGCCCGGTGCACGAATTTGTGCAAGGGTGGGGTCTGGCTGGCCCACCCCAATGGGAGCCCATTGGGCCCAGCTGGCAGGGGGTAGGGGTCATGAGAAGTTGGCCAGTTAGCCCCATCCCCAGTCAGGGTGTGGGGGCTGATCAGGGGCCGGGCCACTGGGGGGGCGGGGGCGATTGGGGCCTGGGTCAGGCCAGTTGGCTGCCACAGTGCACATCATAGCCACCAGTCATTCTAGTCGTTCCGCCATTCTGGTCCCTGGGCTTTTATGTGTATAGCAGTGGTTCTCAACCTGTGGGTCGCGACCCCTGTGGCAGTCGAACGACCCTTTGCATTCTGCATATCAGAACCATCCTGCATATCAGATATTTACATTATGATTCATAACAGTAGCAACATTACAGTTATGAAGTAGCAACGAAAATAA
>NW_006293001.1:1627704-1628200 GCF_000327345.1 Myotis davidii | reverse complement strand
TGGAAATAATGTTTACAACATACATAACAATAACAGAATATTATTCAAAGAATAATTAACACCTGCCACTCAATAAAAATATAGACCAGGAAAAAAATGGTAAAAAGCAAGACTATCACAAAAAAAGAAAGCATGTAGAGCCAATACACATATAACGTTATATTCAGCCTTATTATCACAGAAATGTAAATTAAGATCACAGTGAATTACCATTTTATACCTAATAATTTGCCCACAAATTAAGAAGTTTGCCAAGGCCAAACTGATTGAAACATAAGTTGATACAAGCAGTTTGAAAACAATTTGGTCCTATCTATATATATAAAACCCTAATATGCAAATAGACCAAATGATCACTCGCTATGATGTGCGTTGACCACCAGGGTCTGGTGTGGAACATTGCGGGCGACCAGCGGCGGTGGCGCGGTGCAGAGGGAGCAAGCGAAGGAGGAGGGGGGAGGGGGGGAACTGGATTGGCCCTGATCGCCGTGCACAT
>NW_006293001.1:1611405-1627267 GCF_000327345.1 Myotis davidii | reverse complement strand
GTGGGTCGAACGACCCTTTCACAGGGGTCGCCTAGGACCATCGGAAAACACACAGATAATTACATATTGTTTTTGTGATTCATCACTATGCTTAAATTATGTTCAATTTGTAACAATGAAAATACATCCTGCATATCAGGTATTTACATTATGATTCATAACAGTAGCAAAATTACAGTTATGAAGTAGCAACGAAAATAATTTTATGGTTGGGGGTCACCACAACATGAGGAACTGTATTAAAGGGTCACGGCATTAGGAAGGTTGAGAACCATTGCTCTAATGAGGAGAAGCCATGGTGACCTTGGGTTGTTTAGAGGTTACCAGGAATGAGGAAGCAGCACCAATCTGGATAGGAAGGAAGGTCTCATTCCTAAATATAATACAACCCTTGAGACCATTCTACCAACTATCTGTTGGTTTCTAATAGCAGAAAAGTGCCCCCTTTCATTTAAAACATGCACACTTAAAACCAAAACAGAATTCCTAAGACTTAAACAATGCATCATATATATACTTTTTAGGAGAATTTGCAAAAAATAACATTATCTCTTATATATCAAATGATAGTCTATTTTAGAGACATTGAAATCTATCAACACTAAAGACATTTGAAGTTTGATGAAGGAGAGTCTAATTTGTGTGTTGGGGTTTTTTTTGAGACAGCTCAGGTTGTACATGAGAAACTTGTGATTCTTTCTGAATATCAGGCAACACTTTAAATGGGATGATAAGAAAGATGAATGTAGTACCTGCTGATCATTTCATGCAGTTAGGGTGATTTTGTTAATAATAAATGATTTGCCGAAACCGGTTTGGCTCAGTGGATAGAGCGTCGGCCTGCTGACTGAAAGGTCCCAGGTTCGATTCCGGTCAAGGGCATGTACATGGGTTGCGGGCACATCCCCAGTGGGAGTTGTGCAGGAGGCAGCTGATCGATGTTTCTTTCTCATCGATGTTTCTAACTCTCTATCTCTCTCCCTTCCTCTCTGTAAAAAATCAATAAAATATATTTAAAAAAAATAATAAATGATTTGAGAAAAATAATTTAGTAACTTGTCTTCAATAAGCAGGTGGTGCTATCTGACGTAAAATTATTTTCCTCTTGCAAAGACTTGATGTTGCCAAGTGCTAACTTCCAAGAGTAGTTTCTGGTACAACTGTGTTAGCATTTGTTTAGCAAGATGCTTTTGATTGCAAGTAATAGAGACACACTGCTCTTTGTGTTAAGTCATGAGGGTGGGATTGTTCTAAGAATATATAAGGCATCAGAAACTCGGCTGTGAGACCAGACCTCAGGGAAACCAGGGAAGCTGTCTTTCCAGGCCTCGGGATTGGCAGGAACCATAGTGGCCGTGGGCCTCATGGAGACCAACTGGCTTATTGTTCTCAAATCTGTAATTTTGAATTTTGACTCTTGAACTTCCTTCATTTCTATCACCCAGTTGCTCTTTGATGAGCAGATTTCTGAGTCTGGCTACTTTGCTTTTTGCTATCTGCTGGTATCTCCATTTCTCCACTCCCGTGAGTCTCATACTTGTTAAAAATCCCTGCCCTGTGAGTCACTATTACAAGTGATGATTAATATATTTATGTTTCTGTTTCCTTCCAACTTCAGTTTAGTCACAGCCCCTCAGCGACCTCATGGCCTCCCTATCTAAGCACAGCACCCAACGGTTTGACTATAGTTTGCTCCTTGTAAATATTGGTTGAATGAATAGATGAGGAACATGGTTAGGGAATTTTAGGAGTAAGTTATCTTCTCCTTCAATCAAACTTTAAAAGAACTAATAAGATATACAATAACTAAAAGGCAGCTGTAACAGAATATATATTTGAAAATTTTAAGGGACCTGATTACCTCTTTTTGGGTAAAAAAGAATTCACTGTAATAACAGTAAGAAATTTTTTGCTTACATAGGCACTGAAGTATATATATTTAAAATTGAGAGTCTGGACTATCCCATTAAAATATAGAACTGCCTTTAAATCCTTCCACTTCATGCTGCCCCATTTAAGCAGCTATAGGTACTATTAGGGATGAAGATAATTTAACTTGAGGTGCCAAGAAGTGAAGTAGTCATTCTGTTAACCATATTGTATTCAGGAACCAAGATTAAGATCTTTACTATGGGTCTGAAGACTATTCTTTTTTTTTTTTTTGGCTGTCATATCTTAATTACATGTCTGAATAGATTATCAATTTCTCATTGTCTTCAATTTTTTTTTATTTCAGAGAGGAAGGTAAAGGGAGAGAGAGAGAAATATCAATGATGAGAGAGAATCATTGATTGGTTGCCTCCTGCATGCCCCATAATGGGGATTGAGCCCACAACCCTGCATATGCTTTGAGTGGGAATTAAACCGTGACCTCCTGGTTCATAGGTTGATGCTCAACCACTGAGCCATGCTGGCTGGGCCAGTTTCTGATTATCTTAAGGCAACTATTCCTTTTATGTTCATTTTTTAAATCCCTATTGCTCATCTCTAGCTTTTGGTTTTTTGGTTGCTCAGGGTATAAAAATAAACACCAGGAAAGATGTCTCAATTCTTCATTCCTTTCCTAGCTTTTTTTGTGTGTGTGTGTTTTTGTGTGTGTGTGTGTATATGTGTGTGTGTGTGTGTTTTAACACAAAGGAGATGTTTTGAAGTTCATTCTGTAAAATATTTCCTAGATTCTGTCATGTCTATAATAGTTTATGAATAAATGGTAAACATAATTAGACCCAAATGTGCAATTATTCTTTACTTTTAAAAAATTTTCAACTAAAAACTGGGTTGAAGAAGAACCTGAAAAGCAGTTTAAACTCAGTTGCAGAGCTTTCCCTCTTAGAGTATAAATGTCCAATATTCATTTTCCTCTTACAGCATGAATGTCCCCAGTTAATGGGCCTTTATTCCTTTTATTCCTCCTGCACTTTGGAAATAATCAGCATTCCCAAATGCATTAGAGAGTATTTTTCCCTCATTAGAGAAAAAGTGCTTCTCAGATTCTGAATACCTTCTGTGTGAACAAAACAAAATAGATAGTAAAAATGCTACATGAGCATGAGGATAATTTTTCTTCGATTTTATGAAAATTGAAATTTTTTTCTTAGTCTCCGAAGTCAATAAATTTAAAATAATATTTTGCTTATAGAGTTAAGACTGTACGCCCGGAAGTGAGCTAGAACTCTAGCTCTTAACAGACTTAGATTCCAGTGAAACACACAGATAAATGTAAGCAAAGTACACTACAAGTTGTCATAGTAGGCAAAGTATAGATTTCACTGGTGGCATCAGAGAGGGAGGGAGGGAGGGGGAGAGAGAGAGAGAGAGAGAGAGAGGGAGAGAGAGAGAGAGCAGTGAATGCTGACCAGGGGAAATGGAGGCTCAAGGAAGTTTGAACCATGAGTCTGCATCCCTCCAGAGAAAAGCCAAGGTTGGCTCTCTAGATGTGGACTTTTCGTTCCGGGTGATGACTAAAGTGCTCGTCGTGGGTGAACTCATATATGGAAAAGGGGGCAAAGGAGGGCAACCAAAAGAGTAGACATACTGGGATCCCGTGAAGGTGAGTTACAGAACTCAGTAATGTTGGATGGATGCTAGTTAAGAGGCAGTTGTGGGTGAATGGTAGAGGCCAAGGCCAGATTAGAATGGTCTGAACTAGAATGAGAAGTGAAGACCTACAAACTTCCACTGCTAAGTGGTCTTTCCAGAACTCTGGCAATGAAAGACAGAAGGAATAAAATAGCTTAAGACTCAAAGAAGCATTTCATTTTGTTAGGACAGGAAAGACTTGAGTAAGTTGGTTTAGAGGGGAAAAAACTACCATTGCATCTGTTGTTCTAATTTCCCAAAGGAAATATATATTTATATATTTAAAGTGAAAAATGTTAAGTAAACAAGAAGAAAGAAAAGAGGAAGGGAGGGAGGGAGGAAGAGAGAGGAAGAGGGAGAATGAAAGGAGAGAGAGAGAGAGAAAGAGAAATTGGGTTGGAAAGACAGATAGGGAGAGGAAGTAATAGGGAAATTCATTTGAAATCAAAAATACAAATAGAAACCTACATCTTGAAAAAAACTGGGAACATTTCTACTACTAAGTAGAGAAGAAGACCAAGGGAAAAATACGCCCCCCTTCCCCACACACACACATACACATACACACATATTAGAGTCTTCATGCAAATAATGTCGAATGATGTCTGCCTTGTTATTTGACAGTGAGGAGTGAGATTGAGAGTTTGAGGGGAAAAATAAAAGGTTTGGAATTAATTCTGTGTGGGATGGGGTAGGGAGCCACTTGGAAATTAGTAAAATGAATGCTGGGCTTAATTAACTTCTTGTGAAGCCAATGAGCATTGTTATGATTTGCAGTTGTCAGCACTCAGGAGGAGGGATAGAAAAACCTGGTGGTCAAAAGTGCTCATCTGAGCACTGGCCTGTGTGGCTCAGTTATCTGGGCATGATCCCTTGAACCAAAAGGTTACTCGTTGGATTCCAAGTCAGGGCTCATGCCAGGATTTCGGGCTTGATCCCTGGTAGGGGGCATGCAAGAAGCAGCCAATCATGCATTGATGGAGTTTCCTCCTTACAGACCTTCCAACTAAGTCCCATGCTTCCCGACACTCTCCCTTTATCTCCCTCTCTCTCTAAAGAAAAATCAATTTTAAAAAAGCTTTTTTTCCCCTTCTTTTTAAAGTGCTCATCTGAAAGCATGAAAGGAATATGGGTACTAGAAATATGGTGTGGCCTGATTTGGGGATTTAAGTTGGTTGGATATAAGTGAAATGTGTGGAGGTGTTGTGTTGGTGACCGTGGCGACCTGACAGAACAGAGGAGTGGACTTAGTATAAAGAGAATGAAGGGATGCTGAAATTTCCACATCTGCAATGGGAAGAATAATGGTAGTATGAAGATTAATGAGACAATGCCTGCAAAATACTTAACACAATACCTGGCACATATTACACCCTCAGCTGTTATATGATACTATTATCTATACTAATAAAAGGGCAATATGTTAATTAGACCAAACATCTTCCAGGCGTCCTCCCAGAGAGGAGAGCGGTTAGGGGCAATCAGGCTGACAGGGGAGAGCAGTTAAGGGCATCAGGCAGGCAGGCAGGTAATCCTGCATTGGGCCTAAACTGACAGTTGGACATCCCCCGAGGAGTCCCGGATTAGAGAGGGTGCAGGCTGGGTAGAGGGGTCCCCCTCTACCCGCTTCTCCCCGTGCATAAATTTCATGCACCGGGTCTCTAGTTATTAGTAATCAGAGTGCAAAAGAGATGGAAGAACGGAATTTCAGGACTTGATGGCGTGCAATGATGTTAGTCATTGAAGCAAAGTGGATATGCTGGTTTTCTTGAAGTGGATTTTAAGGACCTGTAAGATTGGGGTTTTAGATGAAATGACATTACCTAGGAAAAACTCTTAGCCATGTGCTAAATTATGCAAAGAAGTTTGCTTAATAAATTTTAATGTATAATTTGTCATTTAATTAACATCTCAAAATCAAACATTTGTTTTACCTTTAGGAAGTAATATCTGTTTGAATAGGACTTGCTTGCATTTCAAAGATATTATTTATTCATTCATTCATTCATTCATCCATTCACTTGAACCAATATTTGGATGCCTAATGTGTGACAGGCTCTGAGGTAGGGACTTGGGTTCTCTTAATGGTTTGATGTGTTAATATTTTCTATAAAATAGTTTTCCATGTGAAATCAATTATAATATTATTTTATAGCAAAAGAACACATGACAGCTAAATGAAATTCATATATAATGTCGAAGCTTCAGTTTGACTAGTTTGTTTCACTTTTTCATATCGGCTTTATCTTCACACCAGCAGTGAGATGACTAAAAGGGAAGTTACATAAGGAAGAAAGGAGGAAATGCAAGGGAACAATCATTCCTGAACACATAAGAAGTAGCAGATACTAACATCTGCTAATAGCCACTGCTTCAAGTGTGAACCATTTACAATGCTTTCTACAACTGGGTCATCTTACCTGCTAAGTGACTGCTTCTGATTCACTTTGTAGTTTCATATCAAATTTAAGTATTGTGATGGCCATTTTAGATATTTTTCTTTTTATCTGATATATCTGATTGACGTAAAAATTACTTTTCCTGTCTGAAGCCTTAGGAAGACTGAGAACTGGCACTCCAGTGCCTGCCAAAAGATGGAAATCTGTAGGACTCGTAGGCTGGAATTGGTGCTATGTGCCAGAGCAACGATGGTGACTGATCTTTTGAGTGTATGTCCGTATGTATTGCATGTGTATGTGTGACTGAGACTCACTAAAAAAATAACAGTCTAGGATGAATGTTATCAAATTATGCTTGCAACTGACAACTTTAAAGCAGCAATATCAAGACGTGTGGAGTGATATCTGATAAATATCTACAGATTTCTATTCATATCCCTTTAACCTTTAACCTTTCTTATTATCTGAATGCATTGTATATCTAAAATACTGTGGGTGTAACTTGATGTGATAGTATGAGGGAGGATGGGTGCGGAGGAAAGCACACAGCCCAACTTGTTCCTTTGCAAAGGGGCGCCTCGCAAACTAGTGAGTTTAGGGTAAAGTTCTCATTCTAACTCGAAGAGACTGTGCCCACTAGTTGTAAGACACCGTCAGATCTCCTTGGAAAAATTGAGTGTGTGAGGCATTTACTTGTAACCACTTAGTAGCTCTTTGTTCTTTAGAAGGTTAAAAATGAGTGCTTGAAAAAAATATATTTCTTGAGTGGAGGCTATGAGTAAGAAAAACATGTGTGTTTGCACGCATGTTTCATGCACCTGTATACCATACTGCACAGATTCTAAGACCTTTTTCTCATTTCAACATATCTGAGATCAGGCTGCATCTTATGATTTGTGAATCCTTATAATTACTGTTGTCCATTTTTTCAAATGTTAATATCTCAGTAATTGTCAAGTATCTTATAATCAGTAGCATCTGAGAGTGCATGGCGTACAGTTCATATCCAAATATTTATAGAAGTCTGATTTCAGAAAGATGAATAGGACAATTCCCTTTTCCCTAAAAAGTAAAGCAAGAAGATTTATTCTGACAGTAATAGTTGAGGTTAAAGAAACCATTTGGTCATGGAACCCCATTTCCTTAATAAGTCACATACAGATACAAAATGCAACATTCATTACAGCCCTTCTTATGATCCCAACTGATACAAATATTAGGATTCAAATTCACTATGTTTAATATAATCTGTAAAGTATACTCTCTAAAATTTGATGACTCCATAGCTTACATTCAGCTCTTTCTAGCTTCAGATAAAATCATTGCTTTGAAAAGAGGGTGAAGATTATCATTTTTGCCATTTGTGTGTGTGTGTGAATATGAAAACTAGCTTCCCTCATCCATTCATGCCTCCAACAATACTACTATGTAGAACAATAGGTTAAATAACTCATTAGGGATTTAAAGACGGTTTAAGTAATCTTTATAAGCTTGTTAAGCCTCAAAATAAGACGCCACCCTCATTTTTATGGGTGCGGCAGCATAGAAGCACTCTTCAATTACAGAAGACACAGACTGTAGTCCTGGGGTAGGACTGTGATGATGGGTTCAGAATTTGGAGGCTGTTTAACAGAGAACTTTCTAGGGATATGGCTAAATATGGATCGATGGAAGGAATTTATTATTGGTCACAGTGTCCACGGAGAGACAGTGGCATTCATGCCATTATTGTAATATTCATTGACCTACGACAAGTTGTTTAACCTACCTGAGGCTATCTCACTTGTTCAAAAAAAGTGGAGAATGCCTGCTTCCTTCTCTGAGACTTGAATGAGATCATGTATAATAAAGCCTTTTGTAAATTATAGCATTTTAGACATTCATTCTGCTTCTATGCATTGATATACATACACATATAAAATATTTAGAATACATATATTTTCTTAATAGGTCTTTCATATTTATTTTCTGAAAAATAGCTTCAGAGGTTATCTACTTCTTCCTCTTGGCACCTTTTCTAACTATAAACAGCTTAACAGGATTTTAATGCTTAATAATCCTTTGGTTGAAACACCATCATACTTGTGATGGGAGGGGAAAGAGGGTGATTATGGGAGGATCTGTGTAATGTGTTGTCAGCATTCTGGGAGTGTTCGCTATAGTTTGGAATTAGGAATTGCTGATGTCATGATCAGTCATATTGTCATGACAACATCGGAATTTCCTCATTCGCCTTCTCTTCGCTTGGGGAGTATCAGTTTGCCACAGGTCTGTCATCAGTTGGCCCCATGTGTTAAGTGTATTAAATAACCCAGAACTAGTCATTCTTAAAGACACCTAGGGTGGGGAATTTTTGTAACCTCCTTAGGTAGCCCAGAACTCTTAACTAAATATTCTAATGTTGAAAAGTTTGCCTTCATACATACTCAGCTGAATAGAAATTCATTTCTGATTCTATAGTTTCATATTCTAACTTTGATATTTATAATTCAGTGGAGAAGGAAAAGCTTTGAAGCATCCCACTTAAAGGATATTATTAATTATTATATTACCCTCCTCTTCAGGTGAAATAGCCCTAATTTAATGGTTAGTGGGACAACTGAAGAGAAAGGGAACTTCCTTCTTCTTTGTCTTATCGTTCTCCTTCTCCTTTGCATTAAAACCTAACCTGTGCTAAGGATCCAGGTTTTGGATAGATAGACAATGCTTATGTCCCCCAGACATTTAGGAATGACTTATGATAACCTTTCGTCATTCTTAACTTTTAAGATGGTTTTGTTTGTCTCAGGTACACTTATTCACCCTGTACTGTCAAAGTAATCATTCCAATAGTTGTTTTTACTCATGGCAAGGAGATAGTCATTATTTGTTTGAATTTTTCTTTTCATGTTTAGATAATTTTTTTTTTTTTGGTTCTAGTTTTCCACAGATTCCATCGCTTTCCTAAATACTTTCTTTCTCTTCCCAGTTCATATAGCAAGAGGTAGACGTGATTAGCTATTTCCACAGCATATCAGCCCCTACCTTCCTCACCTCAGTTCTGATTCTTTACCCATAGTTTGCTCACACCCAGTAGATGATTTTGTTATTCCCGTCTCCTTAGGTAAGCTGCACTTTCAAAAATCACCTAATAATATCTTTTTTATACTCTGTAAATTTTACTATAATTCATGGAAAACTTGTTGAGTTATCATTATGTATTCTGAAAGTCAGCACTTATTTTCTTATAGGCTCACTACAGAAATGGAGAATAAAAACTCCAATATTAGATTTGCACATAGAATATAGATTAGATAAGCACCCATCCCTAGTTGATTCTCCTTGATTCTCCTCTAGAATTTGATCTATAGATACATATTCAGTATTATGTAAACCAAACCAAAACAAACATCTTGAATTTTTAATTCATATAGTCTCTCCCCCAATTATTTTTGTTTTATTTTTTAAAATATAGTTTTATTGATTTTTAGAGAGGAAGGGAGAGGGAGAAAGAGATAGAAACATCAATGATGAGAGAGAATCATTGATCAGTTACTTCCTGCATTTCCCCACACAGGGGATGGAGCCCACAACCTGGGCATGTGCCCTTGACCAGAATCGAACCCCAGACCCTTCAGTCAGCAGGCCAATGCTCTATCCACTGACCAAAACCAGCCACGGCTGTTTTATTTTTTTAAAGAATAAAAACTCATGCACCTGCTTTTATACAAAAAATAGAAAAATAAATTGAACTTAGAGTCCCCTTCTGCCAGGACTTTGAGAAAGCATTGAATTTTATTAACTGTTATGCAGGAGTAAAATTTACGAGCAGATTATATCCAAAACATTTGATTGTAAATTATTTGTTTCAAATTTGGAGGATGTTTTGCCATAGGGAGAAATGTCCTAAATGGTGATTAGGATTTTAATTGACCTATAAGCATCTATGGGTTAAATAATGAAGCTGATTACTAATATGGTCTCCCGTTATTTTTGAGGGAAAATATGTTCTCAATTCCAGTTCAGGAAATACCTCTCACCTATCACCATCCTGGCTCCTAGAAGATTGTGTTTCTGCCTCTCTCCCAACTCCATCCCACCAATGATCCCAGAAAATAAAACTGGTTGCAAGAGGTAGATTATACCTTAACAACTATCAGTTAACTGAGATTAGGAGCTAATTTGGGCCAGAATATATATCTGTATTATTATTATACATCCTTATATTGGAGAATTTGCCTTCATATTCAACTGAATGGAAATTCTATATAAGTTCATATCCTTAAGTGACTTGCCCAAGGACAGATTGTAATGCACACCTGGAGTTGGGTTCTTAAGTTTTCCCCTATGGGTGGGGTTTGGACTTGATCTATGGGTAATAGTAATAATAACATTATTAGTATTATTAGAGGGAGGGGACTTTGGAGTTAAGTTCAAATTTCAGCTTCATTATGTATTGAATTTATGTGGCTATGGGAAAATCACTTAAACCGCTGAGTCTCGGTTTTCTCTTCAGCAAAATGCGATAACCATTCTCTCTCTCTCTCTCTCTCTCTCTCGCGTGTGTGTGTGTGTGTGTGTGTGTGGGAGAGAGAGAGAGAGAGAGAGAGAGAGAGAGAGAGAGAGACTGAGAAAGTGCCTGGAATATAGTAGTTAATAAATGAGAGCTATTATGTATTAGTTCTTGCAGAGAAGCACAGTAGGGTAAAAGCCCATTTCTTCTTTTTTGTTCATCAGGGTCGATTTAGGAATTACTAGAATATTGCTTCTGGTAAAAGTCATCAGTATATGTCTATGTTATGTTTTCTATATACCTTCTAGGATTATAGCTACAGAACTATGGTTTTATTATAGTGGTTTCATTTTACACGTGTCTAGGGAGCCTTTGAGTCTAGAATAAGAATCATAAATTTTTTAAAAAAGAAAATAGTAAATAACAAAATATTTCTGCTACTTTAGAAATAGAGTTCTTTATCAACTCTGTTTTGTACTGGGAAAGAAGGGAAATAGAAAACATCTCCTCTCCCTCTCTCTCTCTCTCCCTCTCTCTCACTCCCCCTCCCCATTTTGCTAGGAGCCAGAGGCCTAGTGAGCAATAGAGACTCCAAATGTAAATGACTTTTTGGTGTGAACTGCTTACACTAACCAATACTATGTGGTTATGTTTTATTCATTAAAGATTATAACTTGAAATAATGTTGGATGAATTTTCCTCTTAATTCCTTTCTGTTTTTAATGTGACCCAAATGAAAAAAGGTGCCTGGAATGTAGTAGCAATGACAGAAGGATAGAGCCTGCTGTAGGTGTTTTTTTTTTTTTTTTTTTTTTTTTTTGTGGATAGAGGTGTTCCATTCTTATCTCATTGGGCATCTTCTCTGCCTCCATCTTTTTTTTCTTCTTTCCAAGCTTAGCTTTCCCATCATATTTTCTTTGTAATTTCATTCAAAGGCTTCTCTCTCCTATGGGGCTCAGTAATGTGTGTGTGGGAATTGGGGAAGGGGAGTCTTCTAGCCTTTTGACTTGTCATCGTCTGCTTCTTTCTGGGAGTATATCAATTAGCCATGACTTCAGCAGTGGCCACCCCAAATCTACATCCTCTCTCACCCGGCCCTCTATCTCAAGTTCATGTTTCCAGGTTATCTGCACAGCGCTTCTTTCTGAATGTCCCTCAGACAA
Organism: Myotis davidii; assembly: GCF_000327345.1. NCBI lineage: Eukaryota > Metazoa > Chordata > Mammalia > Chiroptera > Vespertilionidae > Myotis > Myotis davidii. Next base: position 1,615,634 of record NW_006293001.1, on the reverse strand, counting down.
AACATTTATACAGCTGAGCTTCCCACGCCCATATCCTGTATTGATCTCTCCCTCCTGTGGACTCCGTAGCACATAATTGTCTAGACCACTTGGCTGGCACTTATCACTTAATGTCTTTGCATTATTAGTGTACAGCAACTCCGGTGCCACAGGGGTTACAAGTACTCACAGGGAATTAGAGCATTATTTATAAGGCTTTTTGGAGACACAGCATTATAGAGCTGAAGGAGCACAGGACAGCTGTCTTTTAACCCTATCTAGGTCTAGATTTTAATGCTTGCCACTTACTAGCTCTATGGGTAGGTCAGCCGGTGTTACTTAACTTCCTCTCATCTGTAAATGGAGCCTAATAACCCTTCTGACCTGACAGGGTTGTTGTGAAAGTGAAATGAGATATGAAAGTTTATAAATGAAAGTCCCATTTTCAAATTGTTTCTATGAAGCAAGTGTCTCCTACATTCAGATTCTCAAATTCCAGTTACACAAACGCGTGCAAGTCGCAGGGCTCATCTCTACCTGATTGCAGGCTTCTGCAGGTGCTGGTGGCTCCAACCTTATTGTCCTCATTCGTCTACTCCCGCACATCCATAAAGGTATGGCCCTAGTCCAACACATAACTTCATTAACGGAAATGGGCCAAAAACAAATACAGAAGAAAAACTTCAGTGCACCCAGGCTATTGAAACATTTTACCAGATCTTTTTTTTTTTTTCTTAAATAACAGACGGCCTCCCCCTACCTAAATCTGCTCTTTTTGCTTTTTGTCAGTTCCAGCTACACCCTTGCTTCTGCTCTTTGACGGTCAGCCAGACTTACTGAGCGTCAGTTATTTGCACAGTACTCCCGCTGAAATCTACAAACCACCGCAGTGAAACCTGGAAAAGCAATAATCACAGCTGCCCGCTGAGCGTAGCACTTTTGTTGGTGTATTGTGCATATACTTATGACAATCTGTGAGGAGTCTGGGACGCAGAGAGGTTAACTAGCTTGCCCAAAGCCACATGGCTAGTAAGTGGGAAGCTGAAATACGGAGCTAGATCTGTTTGGCTGTTTTAATTTTGTTCCTTGGATTGCAGAGTCCAGATTCATTGAAGTTATCTGAAGGGGGGTGGTGTGGGGAGAGCTAAGTATACACACGGAGGGGCTGTTGTAAGTCTCAAGAGCCAAAGCAGCTCCAGGGACTCTGGCTCCCTCCATCATCATCTCATGGCCAGGAGCTCACCACCCCTGGCATCTGTTTGACTCTCTGCTTGCTGCCAGCCAGCTTCCTGTTTACTCATAGTTTCTGCTTCCTCATAACCTTGGCTTGCATGTGCTTTTGGCTTTTGTGACCTCAGCTCTACCCCCGGCACTCTTGCTGCTTCTGTCCCTTTCTTAACTGGTTCAGCTCTTAGAGTTTTCTGAATCAAATTCCCAGGGTGAGAATGTGATTGGCTCTGCTCATTTTTTCAGTCCCAGGCATGTCATAGGTCACTGGCTTGTCCGTGGTTCGGCTGCCCTTGGGTCATATTCCCACAGCTTTATCCATCAGCTGAGTTGGGGGAGGAGGGTGATGTAGGACCGCCGGCAGCCAAGTCTCAGTTTCCCTTTCAGGAGGATGAGCATGTATAAGGGAGACTCCAAAACCCCAGTTCTTACCATAATTTGCAGTTTCTCTAGAATGTTTCCTAACATTGTTTGTCTTAAAACTGACTTGTTCCAAAGCTTAATAAATTTTTCCAGATGAATCTCACCAGGATCCGTCCCTGAAATTACTTACAACTATGCACTTGTGGATTATCTATAACTGATAATATAGACACACATGGTTTCATATTTGTCTTTTTCTCTTAATGTTGGAATTATTTGAACTTTTGTTACTTCATTACATTTATAATCTTTGAGGGTGGAAAACCTGCCTTTCCCTTTCTGTATGTTGCTTTGCTTAGTTAAGAGCGTAGCACCTATGTAAGTCGGAAGCTTTTGAACCCTGGCTGGTAGATACTGTGTTTTTAGGTTTTGTTTTGTTTGTTTTTTAATGTATGCTTGTATTCTCTCCTATTATGTCATTCAACATTATAGAACACTACATTTTGTTGATAGATACCCTTTTTTAATATTAAAAATAGTGCCCTTTATTCATTTAATATCCTTGGTATATTTTATTATCTAGTATTAAATTCTTTTCATATTCTAATTTAAAATTAATCACTTGAAATTTTGTCTTATGTTGTAAAGCTATTGGAGGGCATCAAGTCAAGTCTTGGTAGCCTAGAATAGCACAGTATCCAAAGTATCATGACGTGAGAGCACAGCCATAGAAAAATTACTCTACACTGTTCTTTTGTGGTTTACGTTGTGGTTTCCTAAGAGACCAGCAATGACAACTGAAGTTGTATGTGGAATTTCCCCCAAAGATGACAGGTCTGAACCGTGGGGATCTTGGGCATGAAGTTCTCAGAAAAAGGCACCTAGGAGTTGAACACTTGTACCTCAAACCTTATGTTTTATACTTGTGGTTGATAACGTGCCATAAAGGGGCCTAGTGAGAGGAGACAGCAAAGGGACAGCCAGAACAACTCTAAATGCATGGAGGATGCTTATATGCATGCATACAAGTAACCAATGGACACAAGACACTGGGGTGGGGGTTAGCATGGCTTAGTGATTGAGCGTTGATCCAATGAACTAGGAGGTCACAGTTAGATTCCCAGTCAGGGCACATGCCCGGGTTGTGGGCTCCATCACCAGTGTAGGGCGTGCAGGAGGCAGTGTATCAATGATTTTCTCTCATCATTGATGTTTCTATCTCTCTCCCTCTCCCTTCTTCTCTGGAATCAATAAAAATATATTTTAAAAAATGCATGGAATAGTAAGAAATAGTTCTCGCTTATATATATATCTGGAATGTTAGCTGTGCTGTGTTTATTAAAGCACTTTAAAGGATAGGTACGTTTCTGTGAATTTTACCAAGTTCTTACTTGACCATTGTGTGCCTCGTACTGTGCCCAGAATAAGTTTTTCTTTTTTTTTTTTTTTTTTTTTTTTTGCGCTGCTTCCTTTTCTTATGAAAGAATTGGGAATTATATGCATACCTATGGTTGTTTTTGATTAGGTGAGACCTGCTAGTTCTCATCACTTTTGTGGGAGAATATTAGGAGCAACTGGGAGTGTGCAGGCCACTGTAGGATATCTAGGGTGGATAAGTATCAGTTTCTTGCTCTTGGATAAATCCTTGAATGGCCACAGCTTTGCCTAAAGACTCGGTTTCAATAGGGAAACTTTACTTTTTTTTTTTCCTTTTGGCAGCCAGAAGTTGAGTGCCTTTCCTTCTCAGTCGAGTTAGGATTTTTCATTATCAGGGCAGATGGCCCTTTCCAGGAAGGTGTTAGAGACCAGATTCAAGGAAGAACTCTGTGAAACTTAGCGAGGCGATATTTCCCTGTGAAAATACATTTGAACGGGCCAACTTGAAAGTGTCAAGTCTGTCCTAGGGGCCTGTCCAGAGAAGGCGGGCTCTGCCTGGGGGACTTGTCCTAGAGGCCTTCTTCACTGTAGGTTCTAGGCTTGACACAGGAATGCAAAGGTGATTCAGAGAAGTGGCGTCCTGAGCCACCTGAGATGATTTCAACTGGGAAACAAAGGGAACTACCTCCTTTTGTCCTTTTCTTTTTCCTTTTTTTGCAGTTTCTGTGTCGCATCTAATAATTAACACATAGGATTATACCGTCTCAGTCTTCCGGAAGGCTTACCAAACCGATGGCCTTCAATGATTTTCATCCTTTGATACTGTCATCTTGAAGGTAACTTGTAAACGCCAGCATAGAAACGAAGTATGGAACTCTACTGGCGTGTCTGCGCGGAGGGCTTGTGGAGTAGAGACCTGTTCTCGCTGCTAAAATTTGAGTGTGTGAATGGGGGGAACGGGGATCTGCGGAGGATTGATGGAGGGCTGGTGGGTTCCTCGAAGCAGGAGTGACTGCCCGCACCTTTCCTGGGGGAGTGGACGGCGGGAGGACAGTTTGGAAGGATGAAAGAAAAGAGACGACCTGGGACGAGTTCGCTTCCAACCCAGGTGTCAGAGGGACCCCCGAAGCGAGGCCCTTAAAAGGGGCTCCGAGCAGGGGTGCGGAGCTGCCTCGGGTGCTCGGGCGAAGAGAAGAAGAGGGGAAAAGAAAAGCAGGGGTGGCTCCTCCAAGGAATGTGCGGCACGCGGGGAGCCAGACCCAACCATTGCACCAGCGGGGGCG
>NW_006293001.1:1589817-1610758 GCF_000327345.1 Myotis davidii | reverse complement strand
GGCTTCGCCCAGCTCTGCAACAAGTTTGGTTTTTTTTCTGAAACCTTTGTGTGTAGTAGAGTAAGAAGTCGTAACGTGGATTTGCAACAATCTTCCCTGGAAACCTCAAAGAAGCTGCCTGATTCGTAGGAAACCCGGAAGACCAGTGTGTGTGTGTGTGTGTGTGTGTGTGTGTGTGTGTGTGTGTGTTCGCGCGCGCCCCCCTCCCAAGTATATTTAAAAAAGAAACAGGAACTTCTACTGTCACTTTCTCAAGGTTTTCAGTTTTCAGAAGCACAGGGGAATCCTGTGACATCTAGTTGCAGAGATACTTGGATAAGCCTGAGTCATACACATGCCTTTTCTTATTTTAATGCAGTTTCATACATTTTTTAACAGATTGAACTCCAAAGGCATTTCAGTGGTTAGATCAGAATGCCCTGCTGGGGAAAGGGAGTGGGGCTGGGAGCTTATAGCTACAGCCTTTTGTTTTGTTTTGTTCTTTTTTTTCTTATCTTTGTTTTTAAAAAGAAGGGCACTGAAGCCATGTTGTGATAGAGCTCAGGGAGCCTTTCAGCAGCAGCAGTAACAAAACCTACGTCTAAATTATGTAAAAAATGTGCAGGTTTGCTTAGGAAAAAAAAAAGGTTAAACTGATTTAGAGGTCAGTGGCAAGATGCTTGTTGAGGAAACAAAAAGAGGATTGCAGATAGTTTTCTTCCAGAATAAATATCTTGTCTACATCCTTAGCCACTGAGACAAATCAATTAAGTTATTACCCCAATAATGATACAAGGAAACTGCATCTGTCCATGCAGACCGTGGCTCTGTTAAGATCATGACAGATGACAGTGATGCCTGGTGGCTTTTCTGAAGGCGTTCTCTGGGTTGTTGATCATGTTTAGTCCTTTTTATTCTCATAGTCATTTTTTGGGGAAGGGGGGGTATGTTCTAGCATAAGTATATCTGAAAGTACGGCTCATTTTGTCAAATAGTGACAGTGTCAAACAAAAAGTATTGTTTTCTGTTCTTAGGTTCTTTTACTTGTTACTTTTCTCTTAAAAAGGCAGTTAACACACCCTGATCTGTATGCCCCTGCTGTCCAAGTCAGTGGAACTTTTACGTGGCTTAAGAAAAGTCCTCTCCAAAAAAAAAAAAAAAAGGGGGGGGGGGGGAGAAAGTAAGAAAGATCTGCATTATGAGCAGGCTGAAGTCCATGCTAAAATTGTCAAGATACAGAAACTGGCATGTGGCCTCATTTAAAATAAATGCCTTCGGGTCCAGCACACTCACATCAACTTCATAAAGGGAGCCAATTTACAGTAAATATTCTTATCCTGAACCCTCCTCCCCCACCCACCTCACTCTCCCTGAAAAGACCGGCTAATTATGAAAAGGCCTTGTGTGTTCATTTATTTGTTGTCAAAACCCGGTGGGGTGTTGGCTCTGAGATGGGGAAAAGGCTCTGAGGGTGAGGCGTTGGACTGTGAGGGGCTGGAGGTTTTGTGTGTGGAGGGGGACAGCCTGCTGGCCTGGAGCACGCTGATAAGATGCTCTTCTTTTCATGGGGCTCTCCTCAGAGTCAGAGACTAAAAGGGCTGACTGAATCAGAAAAACAAACAGACTTCCTTTTTCTATAGGCGAAGAAAGAAATGAATGTGTAGGCATTATACAGACACAAGACCCCGGGTACCAGTGGTATTTGACTCAAAGGTTTCTTTTGTTGGTGTTGAGCCATTCACTGGAAAAGCACACTTCCCACACGGGGACCTGGTGACCAGGAGTGACTTTGTGATCTCACCCCGCTTAGCCTAAATGGGAAGTCTGATGAGCGCCTTTTAAAGGGGTTTTGTGATGTTCAGCTTGCATCTTTCCATTCATGTTAGTGTGTTCATTTTGATGAAAGAATAGGTAACTTTTAGGTGTATAATGCAGTTGAATTTTAATCCAGAAAATAGCTTTCAGAGCTGATTTCAGATAAGTAACCTGAGGAAAAAAAGTTGAATGTGAGGAATACTTAAAAATTACCTTTGGAAAAATGTTCTGATTCAGAATTGCACTTGAAATACATATATACATATATGATAGTAGTCGTTAACCATCATTGAGCACTCACTTTCCTGCCCTGCTGGTTACTATGTTCAGTGCTTTTGGTGGGTTAACCCACTTAGTTATCAGTCCTATGAGGCAGGTAATAATAATATTTCCCTTTTACAGTTTAGAAAACTGAGGTATCGATTAAGTAACTTCCTCAGTCTGTACAATCCAGAGTACAGAGCCAGGATTTGGACCCTGGCAGTCAAGCCCTTAAAACCACCATACTGTTAATGCCTGCTTTCGGGCACACCTCAATAGAAACCCGGGCAGAGCCCAGACGGGCTGCCCATCGCCCTTCTAGTCTCCGAAGTCCAGGGATTCCTCCCACCTTTTTTTGGGCGCGGGCGGAGGCTGTGAGGTTGGAGGTGAAGGGTGATGTAAATGAATGATGATATGGATAGTGGGTTTGTGATATTTGGAAGCAGCACTGAAGCCAGAATATGCCACTACTGAATGATTGTACAATTTCTTCCTAAAACTTGACATTTTCCATGTATAGGAGTCAACCAGTTTCGGTTAAAGCAGAGGTGGGTGGTGATTATCCCCTTTCTGCCCAGGTAGTGTATCCAGGGCATCCAGGGGCACTGATCTCTGGCCTCATCCAGGATAAACAGGATTTTCCTGCATCACAGGCCTCAGCACACATTAGAAATACACCTGGTCGTCTCAGGTCAAAGGGAGAAGCTTTGGAGTGGAGTGATAACTCAGTAAGCAGTATCTAGACAAAGATTGTTGGTTCAGGTCTTAGTGGAGAAATGTCCTATTTTTGTTGACTGTGATTTTCAGGTATAGGACATTCCTTAAGCAAATCCAGCCTGATTCTATGAAAACAGCACCCCCACAACCCAAACAAAACCATTTGCCAGGACTTTCGTAGTTGTGAAAATATTTTCATGTGTTTTGAAAGAAAAAGTGCTTTATGCTAAAAAGCCTTTAAATATAGAAAATGAATTTCCATTAAAATTATTTTATTAGTTATGTCTGTCTTCATGTTTCCCTACTTCCATTTTGAAACTGCTTTTTTGAGGGAGTTGACTCAGTTTATGTCATACTAGAGGCCCGGTGCATGAATTTGTGCACGGGTGGGGTCTCTCAGCCTGGCGGACTATCGGGGTAAATCAGGGTCGGCCAGTCAGAGAGAAGGGACTGCAGGAGGTTGGCTGGCCACGGGAGGTTGGATGTGGGAGCGCACTGACCACCAGGGGGTAGCAGTAGCTACTGCGTTGAGTGCCTGCCCCCTGGTGGTCAGTGCACATCATAGCAACTGGTCATTTGGTCGTCGCTTAGGCTTTTATATGTATAGGTACTTTGGTTTTTATAATAAATCATGGCACACAGTATCGTAGCCAATGAAATTTATCTGAGGCACGATTATTGCTAAATTGAAACCAATCATGGCATGCCCCAAGCCCTTTTTTTGCTAAGTAATATGTTCTGGTGGTTTACCATAGGGTTTCGGGTAGATGAGTGAATGCAAGAATTTTCATGGATGTGTATATTTTTCTTGTGTACTTGTTCAATGTTGCTAACTTTTGACAAGCAAAGTTCTTATCTCCCCAGTTTAAGTAGATTTACATAGTTTGCTGCTTTCTGGAAGATTAACTGGGTGTAGCTGCACATGAAGAATTCAAGTGATTCAGTTAAGAGGATGACATACAAAGCTGTTGATTAATCCTCTTCAAGCAGTTTCTTTTCACAGTGATTTATGTGTAGTATATTGGGTTTGTTACAGTTTGAAGATTAAAGTTGGGCATAGAAATATTTAAATGAACACTCTTTGAGCTAGTCCCAATTTGTTGTTTTTTAAAAGAAGGTAAATATACTCAAGCCACAGAGATTGGAGGTTTAGTGGAAATTAGCAGAAAATTAAATTGGCATGCATAACGAAGGTCCTGTTTTTGTCTTAGGCTATCTCCATGTGTTTGTGATTCAGTTTATGAGCTCATGTAACTCTGTTTTAAATACGTGTCCATAGCCATTTGAAAGGTACTGGATTCTCCAGCGGTGATAATCCAGGTTTTCTGCTAAGGCACCCCTTTTGGCATCTGACTACATTTCACTTCAGGTTTTGATCACAGTTCTTGATTTTGTTCTTTTCTTCATTTTAGAGACTGCTGTCAACTGGGTGCACCATATTCTGTAATACTTTTCAAGCCCTTTCTTGGTAGTGGGGGAAGAGTCTGTCTGATCCAGGTTTCTGAGACTATATTTCCAAAGCACTCGGCCAATAAGTATTTAAAGATACATACGATATCCCCTCGCAATCTCAGTTGTATTTAATCTTAACAACATCCACATAAAGTAGAGAAGGGTGAGGAATTTTTGCGTCGGTGACTTTAAATGGCTTGGTTGATGAAAGTTAGGTCTCTGGAGTGAAGGGCTGTGTCTGCTACCAGGAGAAAGAGAAGGAAGCTCAGTCCAGAACAGCTGTAGCCCCACTCACTACACTTCCCTCGACTTGGCCTCCCAAAGACATGTGGCACACAGAGCATCCCAAATTTCAGCTTTGGGAATTGTAGCTCTGTAATTTATTAATGTTTTGTTTGTTTCATAAAGGCCCTCACTTTAGGGTCGCCAGATAACATACAGAAAGCCAATTTCACTTGAATTTCAGATAAACAATGTTTTAGTATTAATGTCACAAATATTATGTGGTGCTATATATATATAATCCAGCAATCCTAAGTCTGGGAAACTCACTTTACTTTTTAAAACTAGTTATAAAAATCATAATTATCGCCCAGCCGGTGTGCCTCAGTGGTTGAGTGTCATGCCATGTATCTATGCACTGGAGGTCAGGCTTTGATTCCCAGTCAGGGCACATGCCCAGGTTTCTGGCTCTATCCCCAGTGGGGGTGCGTGCAGGAGGCCCTGATCAATGATTCTCTCTCATCATTGATGTTTCCATCTCTCCCTCTCTCTCTTCCTCTCTGAAAACAATAAAAATATTTTTAAAATTTTGAAAAAAACCGTCATTATCACCCTTTCCATTCCTACTTTTTCCACTTAAAAGTTTGCCTCTTCGCATATTCCTTGAGCCCCGCTGGCAATGCAGATTTCACATTTTAACTTTGTAAACTATCATTCAATCTAATTGAAAGACCCTGGCTTAAGTTCTGGCTCTGCCACTTGCATGCTCTTTCACTTGGCCTGGCTAAGCCTCAGCTGCTGTTAAGTAAAGATAATAGTGCCCACTCCACAGGGTTGTTGTTAATCCTTCTAAGGTGTTATTATTATTAATGTCCCCACAGAGCAGGCAGCAGCGGGTGGTCCTGGGAGGCTCTGTGTGTTCCTGGGAGACCTTGACAGCCTCTCAGAACGGACTATGTTTAGAAAGTGGGGCAGCATCCGAAAGGACAAAGACCTGGAGCTTGAAAACAAGAGTCTCAACCACATTTGAACCAAAAGAAGTATAACAGTGAATCCCACTATATTTTAAAACAGCAGTTCCTGTGTTTATGTCTTAGCAGAGCATGCCTTCTCTTTGAGGGAAAAAACACACCTTCCAATCCTCTATTCTTTACCTTATGCCCATCCAAGATTGGAGAAGGATAAAAAGAGCATTGCTCACCCTTCTTGTGAAAAATGCTATCTTTTAATTTGCTTGAAAATTTGATTATTAGTGTATGCACAATGACTTCCTGAATTCTTTTCTTTGTCTTGTTTGTATATTTGGTTTCCAAAGAATGCCCTGTTTGCATTACTCAGAAAAATAAACATTCTTTTTGGTCCTTGGATATCGGTAGGTGTTTGTTTTTAAAATTTCATCTGTAAAGAATGCTTTGTTTAATACATTCTAAAGACTGTACATTTTTAAGTAGGATAGATATACCTTGAGGACGGAAGCAAGCTTTTCCTGGTGTTAGGACAAGGTGGAAAATTAAATGGAACAAACTAAATTCTGCATTAAAATAATTAATCAATGCAGCTCTTGTTATTTAACATTTATTGAATGGTGTTATACAGATTGGCATCCTAATTTTATTCATTTAAACAAACATGGAGTTTCAAAGTAATGTAATGTAAACTAGGGATGGTTATACAGGATAAAGCAAAAGTAGGTTTATAGTTATTTGTATGGAAAATAATATAATAATTAATAATAATCAAGAGTAAACTGTGTTTTGCAAACTCACAAAAAAGTAGACTTTGTAAATCTACTTTTGCCTCACCCTCTATTTGTACTTGTTAATTGTAAATACAATAATACAGCCTCAAAATGCATTATAAATAGATCGAAAGAAAACATGTCAAAATTTTAATGTTTCCCTCCGTTGGTAGGAAGAATCATAAGGCACTTATTTTCAGGATTCTGTACATTTTTTTCTCAACCTTCTAGTACCCCTTGCTTCAGACAATGAACACACAATACTTTGGTTATCAAGGAAAAGGTAGTGAAAAACAAATCTAGAACATTTTATTATTTTAATGTCTAAAAATTGTGGTGAAAACCCAAGGGACTCCTGTCGTTGAGAACCTCAGCGAGTAGCACGTAGGTAACCCTTGCTTCTCTTCCTGAGCTTTGAGATGCGGTCTTCTACTCTTAGGAATTTCTGTTCTTATTTTACTGCAAACTCCTAAACCACCGTTTTGGAAATAGCCTATTTCGGATCGTTTCTGTGTTTATGAACTTAGTATTTTCCTATTTTATATGTACTTTAAACAAACCTGTGCTTTTTAAAAAACATTTTTAGAACACCAGCTTATCTATATGAGCCAATGAGGGGAAAGTGTAGCTATATACATTCTCGGTTACTTTTTAGGAAAGTAACTATTCAAAATATTGAGGAATTACCATGTTTGTCTCTGTTTTCTTTTAATGTAGCTGTTTTGTGGACAAATTCCCCCACGTTTAATTTCTGTACTAAATTGGGGGAAAAAAATTGAGACTGTTTTATTACTTGTGTCGGAATCTTTTGGATTTATTTTATATGAAGACTCATGACTGTCTCTATCACATACTTCCTTCTTAGTTTTAGCTTTGTGAAAGGGCAGTGCCGTGGGAGGGGTGACTTCCTCTCAGGCTTCTGTAATTTATAATGGAGCAGTGCAGGTTCCCGTAAGACATGTACTGTATAGATAATGTCAGCACGTTGCAAGCTGTTGTTACTGTGTAACCAGGGGGATTGTCAGCCTATCAGGGGCGTTTTAGGTGTGCCCCAGAGAGGCTGCAAGACTTTGGTGAAAGGAGAGAGGAGGGAGGAAGGGAGAGTTGCGGGTGGGGGTTGAGTGAAAGAAAGAGAAGGAAAGTTGTGTTGCCTTGTTAGGTCCTTACTTTATCAGTTGATATGCTACCTTAAGAAATGTGTTAGTCTCATTGTTTTAATGCTGTGTAGGTTGGGTGCAAATGTGCAGCCCCATTGTTCTGTATTCCCTCAGGTTCTTACACCCGAATTTTTATCTTCACACCATTCCCATTACCTAGAATTTCCGTTCAGCTCTGTTCTAAGACAAGACCTCTGTCCCTCCACTTCAGGGCACTATCTAAAAATCACCCTTTGGGAAGATCAGTTATCTTCTTTTGGAAGATCAGTTATGATCAAACCAACCCTACCTAGTCAAATATTCCAGAAACAACGTTGCCTCTACTTCCTCTGCATTCTTAACTCTGTAGGTCAGATGTATCAGACCAACTCCCAGGGAGTGGATATGTTCTTTTGTTTAACTGAAAGTTTAACAGAGACTCGGAAACATGGTGATAAATAATTATTGAATGTGTAACCTAAGTTAAGTGGTTTTTGGAGCGGACTTCCTTCTGGTGGCTTGCAGGGATCACACTGTTGCTGGTCAGGGAAACCAGTTAGCTAGCTGTTAAAACAGCTAGAGATGGTAAAGACCCCAGAAAAGACAGTTACATTGTGGGCATGAGGAACAACCAAATTTTATAGACATTTGAGTCTATGAAAGCCCCTAAAATTGTATTAAAATGTGGCAAATGTTAGCTCTGAGAATTTGTCAGTATGCTAGAGAGACCGGTGCCCTCTAAAAGATTTTATAACTGTGTGTCGAAGGAGGACTTAAAGGCGATGCCAAAATTTCTCACTCAGCAGACGGGATCGTCACTTGCATCATGGAAGGTGACATTTCAGGGGGAAGGAACATCACAGCGAAGATCTGAACATAGAAAACATGAGCTGCATTAGGGGAATGTGAATAATTCCAGTTAACTGGGGTGTGTGGTGGGCAAGGGGATAGGGTCAAGCTTCCTAAAGTGCATCAGGGCGCCTGAGTGTAGAAGGTGTAGCCACTATTGAAATAAAGCTATAAAACGGAGTAGTGGTGGTGGGAAGGTTTTAGATGGAGTGGACTCAGAATAATATACAGCAAGAATTGGCTGGTGACTGACTGGATGGGGAAGGGGGGGTCTTGGTAAAATGGTCCTAGGTTTCTAGTCCTAAATGATTGGGGGGAAAAATTACTATAAACCTGCTTGCTCTGGGCTGTGAGGATGAAGAACTCAGCTATTCTCTTACAGGGATTTTCTACATTTTTTTTTTAGGTGGTAAAATAAATGGGAAGGGATTGTGTTTGCCGAGTGCTAAATTCTTTCGATACTCAGGTGTCCACACATGAGGCCTTTCAGTGTCTAAGTCAGTCTTATGAGGCAGAATTGTGCAGCCTAAAATGCTAGTAGTGCCACAGTGTGAACTGCATTAAGAACTCATTTTGGGTCCAGGAGATGGCTGTAAACATTTCCTACTGCTCCTTCGGGATTGCCTTAACGTCATTGTAGAGGCGGTGCCACTTGGGTGCATAGATTTTCCCTTTTGGCCTGAATGCTCACATTCTTTTGAGAGTAGCACTTCTGCAGTAAGTCTTTCTCTTGATAATGCTCGCCATCTGTAACTGCATAGTTGTCTTTAACAGCTAGAGTATAACTAGTGTATTGGTTATGATAAAAGATCTCCCACTTCCACAGCAGTGTGGAAGATGTCCGGGTAGGGTGGTGAAGGTTAGCATATCCATCCTACTACAGTAAAATAGTTTCTGAGGAAAGTGATGAGCTTGGTATGGCCATTTTAATTTGGCCACAAGAGTCACGCCTTACCACACACCCCCTTCCCTTCCCTCCCAGGCAGAAATTTCTACCAAGCAGTGAAAAGTACAAAACTTCCGGGCAAGAAGCTTAGAGCCTCCTCAGGCACAGTGGTGTATTATTGGAGTAGATGAAAGCCTTCCAGGAGAGAATGGGCGCAGAAGAGTTTGGGCAGACCTAGGGAAACACAGCTTAAGTAGTGGGAAGGAGGATGATGAGCGTTTGGCAAAAGGAAGGGAGAGAAATGGCAAACTATTTGGGAGAATCCAGAGAGTGTCATAGAAACCCAAGAAGAACAGAGTTCCTAGATGGTCAGCTCTGTGAAATGTTTCCTTGAGGTAAAGGGAGACAAAGGCCAAAGAATAGGCTATTGGAAATACAAGAGTTCCCCATTACCCACGGTTTTAATTGCAGTCCAAAAATGTTAAACGGAAAATTCCAGAAATAAATAATGCAATCTGCTCTGAGCAGGTTAATGACATGGCCGGCCCTCTCCCTCCTGCCCTGGATGTGAATCATCCATTTATCCCATGTATCCATCCTGTGTACACTCCTCGCCCTTTAGTCACTTAGTAGCCCTCTCGGTTATCAGATCCATTGCCATAGTATCACAGTGCTTGTGTTCAAGTAACCCTTGTGTTCCTTAATAATGGCCCCTCAGAGCACGAGTAGTGATGCTGGCAATTCCGATATGCCAAAGAGAAGCCATGAAGTGCTTGTTACATATTATCAGAAGGTCAGTAGTAGCCTAACGCTACTCCACAATGCCTGTCATTCACCTCACATCATCTCATCACCTAGCACGTAGATAATTTATTTCCCACCATCACAAGAAGGGTGAGTACAGTACAATAAGATATTTTGAGAGAGAGACCACTTTTACATAACCTACAATCTATATATGTAAAAGGCTAATATGCAAAGTGCCCCCTTGAGAGTTTGACTGAGAGAACGGGAGTTTGATCTCTTGCTATGACCTGCGTTGACCACCAGGCGGGTGGCGCGGAACATGGTGGGTAACCAGCGGTGGCAGTGGGGTGCTGAGGAAGTGAGGAAGGAGGAGGTGGGGGAACCGTGCGGTGGCAGTGAGGAAAGGAGGAGGCGGGGAGGCGGGGAACCTGATCTGCCCTGATTGCTGGCCAGGCCTAGGGACCCTACCCGTCCACAAATTTCGTGCACCGGGCCTCTAGTATTATTATGATTGTTCTATTTTATCATTATTTATGGTTAATCTCTTACTGTGCCTGCTATACAAATTAAACTTTATCATAGCTGTGTATATATAAGAGAAACCTATTACATACAGGGTTTGTACTACCCATGGTTTTGAGCACACACTGGTGGTCTTAGAATGTGTCCCCCATGAATAAGGGGGAACTAATGTATTCAGTGGGATGTCTTGAAAACTTTTGAAACAGAGGTTTCAGTAGAGTAGTATGTGGGTAGTGGGGCAAGATTGGGGGAAAGGGTGGTAAAAGCACAATCCAAAAGCTTTAAGGAATGAATGAGTGAAGAGAGTGTGTTTTTGGAAAAATCAGGAATCTAAAAGGAAAGGTAGTCCTTTCAGATAGTCTTGAGGCCAGATTATTTTAGTATTTTACTGTGGTTGGAATTAGAGCAAGATAATAGAAAACAGAGGGAATAGTTGGAAATAGGTTTTCCTTTTAAGAAAGACTGAGGCAGGGTTGGTCTTCTGGGAACAGGATTTGAGAGTTTCCCATTAAGGATACAGGAAGGAGCAGATCGGTTGTGTTCATATGTGGAGGAGGAGGAAGAGGGTGAAGCTCAAACTCTAAAAGCTTACATTTCAGTAAAGAGGCTAGGTCATTTTATTTGTTAAGATTTTTAAAAAAGGGAAAAGGAAGATGGGATACTAGGCTTAAAGAGTGTGACAAAAGATTTGGAATAACTGCTCCAGGGAATTTGGTGAGCATTCAGATACTAGTAGAGGAGTAAAGGGAAGACTAAGCTCTATGGTGTCCCCTGGGAGTTCATTGCTCTTGAGTCTGCAAGAGATTTGGATCCTTCTCCAGCAATAAAGAAAGGGGAAGACTCGGGAATGAGCTCATGTAAGGTTTGGCCATTGGCAAGGTGAAAAGGTGTGATGAATGAGAGTTAAGGAGACTTTAAAAGTTAAGGAGACTGGTGAAATCAAGAGAGAAGAAACTTTGAGAACAGGTGGGAACATAGGGGAAGTCCCTGGGAGTGAGGGGAGAGTTCAGAGAGGAAACACCCTCATCAAGACAGACAACAGTGTGGTTAAGGCCTAGGGGCCGGTGGGGGTGCGGGCTAGAAGGAATCAATGAGGGAGAAAAGGGGACATCTGTGATACTTTCAAAAATAAAGATTAAATTAAAAAAAATAAAACATCTGGAAGGCAAAGTAGTTGTAGGATCTTACCTTGTGGTTTGTTGGGAGGATTAAATGAGATAATACGTGTGTGTCTAGCTGGCATGCCCTAAATGCTCCAGTGGTTAAATTTATTAAGATGTGGCTCTTGTATAATTTATACTTCCCTTATAACTACTGTTATATTATTTGTGTAAATAAAATCATATTTCAGACTTCAACCAGCCATGAACCACAAACCAAAATAAAATACTATTTTTTTAAACTGAACCACAAGCCCAACTTAAGTTTTAAAATATACCATCAAACTATTTCAGAACCTCTTAACTTGCCTTTAAAGAAAAACAAGGTGGATAAGGGGGTGGATCTCAACTTCATCACATATCAGTTTTGTGACGACGAGAACTTTTTTTTTAATGCTCTTTAGGAAGGAAGTAATAGTTCCTGAACGTGGGCCCCTCCTTCACGTAACCGTAGAAAATTGTATGGATTTCTGCACTTACCGGAGATGCCTTCATCATCACCACCACTTTACTTTGCAGCCTTCCCTCACCATCCCAGATACACCTATTTCTTGCTCTGCCCTTGGTTATATTTACCATCGTAGCATCTGGACTATCTTTTAAAATTATTTTTCCCCATAAAATCTGTAAGCTATCCGAAAGGAAGGGGCTGCTATTTATTGAGTCATCTCTATAGACCAGGCATAGGTCTGGGGACTTTTATACCCATTTTCTCTCTTTGACAACACCTCCCTGAGATAATTCCTCTTATCCCTGTGGCACAGATCAGGACAGTGTAAGTTGTTCACCCCAAATCCCAGAGCGAATAGGTATAGAGCCAGGATTTTTACCCAGCCTCTAGGGCCTCTCTCTCCACTGGACCAGCAAGAATGAACTCATAAGTTGCTTTTGAAGAAAAAAGGTAGACATGGATGTTGATGCCAACTTCGCCATTTATTAGTTCCATCACTGCGAACACATTTCCTAAACTTTCTGGGTCATAATTAATTGCCTCAGTGACAACAGTAGATCTCATAGTTACTTAATGTTACTGCGATGATTAGATGAACTCATATGTCGTGTGTGACAGCACTTACCACATTACCTGGCACAGGTGCTGTTTCTGCATCCCTCCTTCCTTGGGGTGTCACCTAACAAGTCAGTTTACACAAGAGGATCTTGAAGGGTGAGTCAGGGAAAGCCTGAAATGATAATAGTGGTAGAAGATTGTGATCATTCTGTTCATTAGTAGAAAGTACTTTGTGATGAGAAAGATCTTGAAGGGAAACTCAGTTATTATCATTGGTAAAATGGAAATGATCATTGTATCCGCCCTTGACTTCTTAGAGTGAAGGGTCAACGAGTTTATGTAAGATACAGTGCTTTGTGACATGTAAACACTGTAGCGACGCTATTATGGTTTCTGAAATGGATGCCTTAACATCTTCTGCGAGCATTTTGCTTCTTTCAGCATCTGATTTTAAATTCATGAAGTTTATTGTTTAAAGCTGCTTTCCCCAAATTGTGTTCACTAAAATCCTCGGCTTTTATTAAGTGTTGAAAATGTTCCAGGAATTAAAGTATGCAGTGTTCAAAGAAACTTGGGAAACACTACATATTATGTAGTATTGTTTTAGAGCATAACAGTATAAATTAGCATTAAAAAGTCTCTGAGAAGTGTGCAGTAAAAACATTTGTCCCACTTTTTATGTATGTCATTGTTTCCTAGAATTACTTGATTCTGGAACTATTTAGACCTAGAATATTTACTAAATGCATTTTATGGAAAAGTTTGGGAAACACTTATTTAAAGGGGCATTTTGCATTTTAGAGTTGGAAATGATCTTAGAGATTAGTTATTCCAACCCTTTTCATTAAGGAAATTAAAATCCAGAGACACTGAATGAATTGTCCAAAATCTCACAGGTTGAACAGCCTACGTCTTCTGCGTCTTAGTGCTCCACCATCCTTCCTTACAAGTCTTGGCTTTCCCAGTGTGGCACACCCTTGCACCAGTGTTTTCAGAATTGTTTTCATATGAGGGTGTTTTTTTTTTCTATCATTCTCTGAACAAGTAGGCCCTTAGGGATGGTATGCTGTGTGTTATTTTCAGACACAACAAACTAGTGTCTGCCAACTATCATCATCTCCTTCATTTTTCATTTCTCCTCTCTTAAGGTTAATTTTCCCACCTATCTTATTGCTTCTTAAAGCCTTTATGAAACCAAGATTACTGACGTGGGAAATCAATCTAGGTTAAAATATTGGTGATCTAGAAAACCCATACCTTCTAATTATTAATGAATGTACTTTTGCCCTCTAAATTGTTGTCTTTTTCATGTAATTGGCTGTGGGTAGATGAATTTGCATATTTTAGCCCCTTCCTGCCTGACTTATTACAGCAGGTGAAAATTGCTCTGTGGTTTCTAGGTTAAGTTCCGGTGCAGAGAGACGATGGTGAAGACTTTACACTTCTGTGATGAATGTCTGTCTGGGACATGCTGCTGTGTGTTCCTGAAAAAGTTGAATGACCAGTTTATTGCCCTTTGTGATAATTAAGATTTATTTCAGACACTAATAGTTCACTTGGAGCATTTCTATTTTTATGTATTGTAAGGTTCTTAGTTGCTGAGTCTGAAGAAAAGTGGGTGGGTATCTGTCAGAGACCCTCACTGATTACTTCACGAAAATTTACCTTGAATGAGTTCTTTGACATGACATAGTGTTTTGAATGAAGTGATAGGAAATAATGTCTGTTATATTGTGTGTATCACAAAAGAAGCATAAAATATTAGTGCAGAAAGGGCCTCAGGAGATGAGCTTTTCCACGAATTAATTTTAGGCTGTTTCAACATCACACAGCTTATTTGTAATAAAGCCAGGACTAGAGCTCATAGTCTATCCTGACTAGAGATCGGACCTTTTCAAACAAATCCAGCTTCAATTATCATTCAGTCAATCAATATTTTAGAGCCCATTATGGGCCAAGCACTGTGTTAAGCCATGAAGGGAATAACACATTAATGATCTTATTCTTAACCTTGTAGTCTAAAAGGGGCAATGGAACAGTTATGTACATAACTATGTAATGTAGAAATTAATCAGTGCTCTAAGCGGTGCTGATATTTAAGAAGTACATAGTAAGAACATGTCTAACCTGTAGCTCTCATGCTCCAATTCACGCGAATTTAGACTCTTTTATTTCCAGGTGTATTTAATTTGATTCCAGAATAGAAACAAGATTTTGAGTTGGCTGATCAATTTTGTCATTGTGTTGGTTGTCACCTTAGAGTTACTGTACCATTTAATTGACTGTATTCAGCTACTTATTAGGGTGCTAAAGCAGAGAAGAAAAGGAAGTATAACTTCCACGTTATTGGCATCAATTTATTGCCAATTTTGGTTTCATTTGTTCTTTAAAAGGAATGTGGAAAAACTAGAGAGTATTAAGAGAAATTCAAGCAAAAAAGGTACTATTTCAGTTTCTAAGAGCCCCTTGCTGTTTTCATTGTTCGCTAGTCCAGTGTGTGGAGTTGGATTGGAAAATAGTACCTGCGGCCTTGGGATTGCTGACAAAGGAAGCAATCAGTCAAGGTTTACATGGGAATTACTCGTACATTTCATAGACTGGGCTCGGCAAATGTTTTTCTGTGAAGGCGCCTTATGGTAGGCTCTGCAGGCCATAAGGTCTCTGTCACAATTCACTGCCTTTGTAGCTTAAAAGCAGCCATAGGTAACTCATAAATGAATGGACAGGGCTGTTTTCCAAAAACTTTATTTTGAAAAGCAAGTGGCGGATGGGATTTGGCCTGTGGACGGTAGTTTGCAGACCGCAGGTGTGTAGAGTCCTTTGTCTGATGGTTCTTTTACCAAAAGGTGCACAGAAAGAATGAAAGAAAATGAAACTCTTACTGGATTATAATGGTACTTATTAGCACTGTCAACATCAAGTAGACAAAGAATAAAACCAAGTGAATGTAGGGCTAATTTATAGTTTGGATCACAAGGTTTTGGATTAAAGGCTCAGTCTTGACAAGATACTTTGTTTAGTTTTATTTGGGGAGGCATCCTTCATGTATCTATGTAATCATTGGTCGTTTTATATATTTTGGTCATTTTTTATATTTTCAATCCCTAAGACTTGGCCGTAATTCTGAAGTGGTGAAACAAAGAGCCATGGTAAAATAGAAGCAGCATCCCAGGGGTGAAATGCTAATTTTTTTCTTTAAAAAGAATTTTTGTGGCTAAATTTGTTTTACTAATTGTCAAAACAACATGGCCCAAACAAACTACTCATGCACCTGTATATTAGTTTGCAAGGACTGCCATAACAGAGTTCCACAAACTGAGTTAATAAATTAATTTTTTTCACACTTCTGGGAGATAGACGTCCAAGTTGAAGGGGTTGGCAGGGCCATGCTCCCTCTGAGGGTGGTAGGGAAGAATCTGTTCCAGCCTGTCTCCTAGCTTCAGCCTTCACCTGACAGTCTCTGTCTTTGTATGCAGATTTTCCCTTTTTATGAGGATACCAGTCATATTGGGTTAGGGCTCTTCCTGATGATCTCAACTTGATTACCTCTGTAAAAACCCTATCTCCAGGTAAGGTCACATTCCAAGATAGTGGGGTATCTTTTTTTTGCGGGGGGTGGGGGGCATAATTTTACACATATACCAACCTAGTGTGTGTGTGTGTGTGTGTGTGTGTGTATAATAAACTTGCTTAATGAGACCTGCTTTCTGATTTAGCTAAACTTTTTCCAGCCCAGTGAAGCACCCCAACTTCTCTTTCAGGTAATTGTCAGCAACACAGCAGTAAATATCAACACAAAGCAGATTATTATTATAGATCATGCAGGGAGAACAAAGGGTAATAATATATTTAATGGCAGCAGTGTTTGACTATATTCTGCTTAGTAAGAAAACCTGAAGTCATTTTTCAAGGTGCACCATTTCTTCTTTTCAGTCGGGTCAAGTTTCTAAACTTTCTAAATCACCGTTTTCTGGCTAATGAAAAGAAAATAGGATTCCATCGAGTCTCTTATCTACCTACTCCAGGACTTCTGTGAGGATCAAATGAGATGAGGCACGGGAAAATGCTTCCCAGACATTTGGTTGAAGTGTAAAATGTTTGCACCTGGCTAAAAGCAAGTCGTGTTCCTGGGCTGAAGAAGCTGCAAGGAGTCTAGGGGAGAGGAAGCTAGGTGTTGCTATGTGACATCATTGCCCGGCGCCCACAGCCACCCTTTCTGGGCTGGGCTGGGCTGGGGGCCGTATTTTGCACCATGGGGTCTCGGCAGTGTCAACTGCGATTTGGTGGGCTGTCGCTCTGGGGTGATGGCGGGGCCTGTGTCCCACATGGGGGAAGCCGAGTGTTGCTTTGTCGGAGCCAGCTCCACGGTTCCATTTCTCTATAAATGGCCAGTGTGCATCACAGCAGCTCTTGCCTTGAGTGTCTGCCCCCCGGTGGTCAGTGCGCATCATAGCGACCAGTCAGATGGTCGGAGGGACACTTAGTATATTAGCCTTTTACTAGTATATATATAGACTAAATTGATTAGTAGGATCATACAGGTTTCAGGTGTGGATTTCTGTGTTACAAGATCTGTATATTGCACTGTGTGCCCACCATCCAAAGTCAAATAATCTTTCATCATCCTATCCTTGCTTCTTGAAGTCTGTTTTTCCCCCCTTTCTCTCCTTGAAACTTTTTGTTATCCTATCACAAAGGGACACAGAATTTGATCTCCTCGTCAAGTTCATATTCCGCTCTTCTTAAGGTTCAAGGTCTGCCTCTTCCAGGAAGGTGATCTCCCTTCGACCACATCTCGGTTGTGTGTGTGTGTGTGTGTGTGTGTGTGTGTGTGTGTGGAGTGGGAAGCAATAATGCCCTTCTTATTGAGAAGGGGATGAGTTGCGCCACTATCCATTAAGGCATCAGGTTACCTCTGGGGACTTGGAATGAGAGTGAGTTCCTGTAGTTATTGGGTAAGTCCTTCAGTACAGGGAAATATTCTTGCCATTTTTAAGTTTGTTTTGAAAGCTATTAGAATGCTGTAGGTCAGTAGGAATGTGAAGCGGTATCAAAGCATCTCGAGTCTTAAACAAAAATTTTAAAATGTTCATATGTTCCATTAGAGGTGGAACTTCAATTCTCAATTTTTCCTTTTTTTTTTTTTTAAAAATACTGAGGACATATCTCAGATGGCACCAGTTTTATTTTTTTAAACAGCTAAATTATTTATTATTTCTCTTTACAAAAGGAGTCCTCATTGTATATAACTGTTGCTTAATTGCTGAGTTGTTATTGGAACATTTTGGAGGGGGTTGTGTTTGTTATTACCAACTAGACTGTTTAATGCCTTCAAGCACTGGAACCTGTATTTCTTTGCAGCGTAGTGCTTATGTAGCATAGTGGTTTACATGTATATTAGGAGGACAATATTTGCTGGTTTTATTTTTTAGGTTGTTTTTTTTTTTCTTTTTAAGTCCTATTTCTTTACTACATGTAAAACATGGATTTGCTCATGTAGAAATTTTCAGAAATGCATCCAGGGTGTGAATAGTTATAAGTTATAATTTCAGCAAAAAATTCTGGGCGACTGTCAGTGCTGTGTGTAGCGAATGTACCTTTCTGCCCCTAACGAGATCCTTGAGCTTACAAAAGCAACTACTTTCTGAGTTGTATTTATGTGTTTATTTTTGGCTATAGGTAGTCACATAAACTAAAGTAGGGGTTGAACACATGTGGAACTGACTTCATGACTGAACTCGAACAGAAAGATCTTTCCTATCCTTGCGTAGGGAGGGCCTCGGTAGAAGGTCTCTTCCCCTCCCCCCAGGAATCATCAAGCAATTCGTTTTATACTCGCCTGTACCCAGTGAGATATGTGGAGTTCTTAACGTAGAGCTGGCCATTGCACTTTTTTTGTGTCAGTTAGTGAGAAGCCATGAAAATCTCTCACATCTGGAGAAGGATTGGTAAGAAGTGTCAGATCAGCCCAACTGGTATGGCTCAGTGGTTGAGCATCTACCTATGAACCAGGAGGTCATGGTTCAATTCCTGGTCAGGGCTTGATCCCCAGTGTTGGGCGTGCAGGAGGCAGCCGACCAATGATTCTCTCTCATCATTGATGGTTCTATCCCTCTTTCCCTTTCCTTCCCTCTCTGAAATCAATAAAAAAATAATATAC
This sequence comes from Myotis davidii, assembly GCF_000327345.1. Classification (NCBI taxonomy): domain Eukaryota; kingdom Metazoa; phylum Chordata; class Mammalia; order Chiroptera; family Vespertilionidae; genus Myotis; species Myotis davidii. The sequence goes on along the minus strand of NW_006293001.1, from coordinate 1,592,105 downwards.
TTTTTAAAAAGTATCAAATCAGTGGAAACGAGTTTGCTTGGATCAGCTGATACAAAAGAGGATCTGGAGGGTGTGGCCAGGGAGTGCCCTGTCTTAGAACCAGGAGACGCCTTTCCTGCTGGCAAGTCAAAGGATCATCTGTCATTTGGAGAATTAAAAGATAGACCCTGTGGGGAGCAAGGGGCAGGATGGCAACTGCTTTGCGAGTGGCACAGTCACAGCCAAGTGCTTGGGTATAAGTGGGTGGGGAAGCCCAATCAGTGCCCTAAAGACTCCATCGGCTTAGAGACCATAGAGTACACTTTCCAGGGTCAGAGGGACACCAGGGCCTCTGAATTTCAAAGATGTTGGTTCTACCCTTTACACGGGCATTTCCTAAAGCGCACTCCCAGGACGTCTGCCTCAGAATTTCCTGGGATGTGCGTTAAAAATGGTATTTATTGAATTCCACTGCCTTGGGAGTCCTCATCTAATTTTTTTCCTGTTGAGGTTTTCCCATGCATGTTTTCCAAGTAACTGCCTGTGTGTGTGTGTGTTTGGGGCCCGGGGGTAGGGGTGGGGGGCGGGGAGGGAAGGGAGGTGGGTCCAGGACATGCTCTGTGTGTCTTGTTGGGGAGGACATAGTAGTCAGGAGATGATCCTGAGCATCTCAGAGCCCCAAAACTGTGTGATAGAGTGGGTTTCCATTTTCTTTCTTTTGTTGACCCTTTTCTTCCCTGTCTCTGCTGCACCCACGGAGTGGGAGAGACTGCCATTGCAGCAGAGACGGGAACTTTCCGGGGTTCACCCATTGCAGACTTCTCACCAGCTGCACGGCTGTGCAGTCAGAGGCAAGGGAAGGACAGTCCATCAGACAATGGCCCCCAGCTCCTTACACGTGCAGTGCTTGCTTACTGTGGTCCATACTTGCCAGTTACCGGTAATTTTAGGAAACAACATTTCATTATTAAAAGCTCTTGCTAAGTTGTAGAGATTTACCCAATTCTTATTCATCCATCCTAAGGGAATAGTGCAAAAAAGAATCATTAGGATGAAAAGAATAGTTACTCTAACATAATCTCACTCGCCTCAGCCTTTCCCCATCATTACCACCTCCCCAACCCCATTTACTGCAGCTAAATGACAACATTTTGAAATATTTAATTTCTGTATTAACAACCATCTGTAGTCTATTGAATGGCCAGAGGGGGAAAACAGCCAGGAAGACGAGAGGTGGGTTAGCCTTAGGATTTGATAAGCCAGACAATGAGTGAAGGTCTTGTGATAAGATTTGTGGACAACAACCACTTGTACATCACATATAAAACATGCTTCTTAATTCTTGAGATGACAGCCAGCTGGGAGGAATGGTGATCCAGGTAGAATGACAGTTAGCAAAGAGATACCAGCACAATGGAAGGCAGGCCCAAGTTTTAACAAAAGAAGGGTTCAGTAGGAATAAGTCATTATAAAATCTTGCAATCCCATGAAAAATGCTGAGCAAAATCTAATATAACTAGATGGGTGAAATGACATGTGTGGTTGGTTTGGCCAGAAATGAGGATCAGCCAACAAACTGATGTGGGTGCTTTAGACCATTGGTGTAATTTTGCCGACATTTAATAAAATTATAATACTTAGATTAAGAAATAAAATCATCTTGCTGCTAGGTTGGTTCCCAGGTTTGCTCATTGCAGTGCCGTTAGCAGTGATTAGATTCCCAGGTTAGCCCACAAGACCATCGTCTTCTACGGGAATTTTAGAGCTGGTCGTGCCAGCTTCCGTTCTGAGTCTCTTGTGAGCAAAGGCTGTCTCATGGTACATGAGATGGAGGAAGAACACACCTTTCTCTCTCCTAATAATCACTGTGAAAAATGGAAACTGGGTGGCCTTTTGCACCCTCCCTCCTCTCTGGAGGTTGAGAATAATAAAAGTTAGGCACCTGTAAGGAACCATAGCCTCATCTTTAAATTCCCTTGCTGCTCCTTGTCCCAGGAAGTTGAGAGGTAGGTTAGTCTTGAGATTTGATAAGCCAGACAGTGCATGTCCTGTGATAAGATTTGTCAAAGACAGCACCTCGTACATCACATATAAAAGTCTGTCACGTGTAAAATTCATTGTTTAGTCTTAGGTGATGACTGTTTTATCACATCATATCCTGGAAGCTTGGGAATTTTTAAAGAGGGACCCTAACCCAAACGCATCTCTAATTGGAGTTTTAAGTTGTGAAACGAACCCAAGTGAAAAAGTCCAGGGACTGTGAAAGGCTTCATCAGGCCAGCCGTTCCAGGGAGCCTTTCCTGGCGAAT
>NW_006293001.1:1565723-1588879 GCF_000327345.1 Myotis davidii | reverse complement strand
TTCTGCCTTTTGCAGCATTTTCCACTTTTGAACCCACAGGGTCATTTCCATTTTGCTCTATTTTTTTCGTTAACTCTGGCTATGCACAGGAGTCTCGAGTAGGAGGAGGGGAACTGAGAAGCTACTTACCTGTATGAGTCAGTTTCAAGATTAGAACTGGTAGTGCCTGTCCTGGGCACAGTCCTCGTGGCCAACTGGATACCAAGTTTAGAGAGGGACCCTGAGCAAGGTGAACTCAAGTGCAGCTGACATTTACTGAGTGCTGCTTACGAGCCTGGCATTTGGCTGAGGGCTCAACAGTAATTAGCTTGTGCAATCTTCACAACAACTCTGTGAGCTGGAATAGAGGGTATCCTCCTCACTTTACAGATGAAGAGCTGAAACGCGGAGATGTTATTTGCCCAAGGTCACAGTGAGTGAGCGGCAGTGTGGTCTGAGCTCAGGCTTGTGATTTCAGAATCGTCCTTTCAGCCCTACTTATCCCTAGAAGTTATTTAGGTGAAAGAAATTGCTCAGATACTGACACTTGTTTGAAGGTGTAAAGGAATACCGGGATGGGGGCAATAGGTATCATTAAAGATTTAAATGTGAATCAAAGAAGGGGAGACTAGACTTGTTATATGTTGTAGCAATTAAAAATGTTTTAGAAATAAATTATGTCATCGGCTGTATTGTCATGATTCCCCACCTCACCCCCAATCTCTATGGCATAGAGAAATATCTTTGTGTATGAGGTGGGACAGGATGCCCCATAAGTTTCTTCTGGATTGAATTATGGTTAAAGAATTAATGGCTATTAAAACTTGGTGGGTGCTTATGTACAGTAACTTTATATACATGTTTTAATTACATGCTCAGATTTTTAAAAGTAAGATTCGGGAAGTAAAAAAATCAGCTGTTAGCCCTGGCCTGGTAGCTCAGTTGGTTAAAGCATCGTCCTGGTATGCAAAAGTTTCAGGTTCGATCTCCAGCCAAGGTACATACAAGAAACAACCAATGAATGCATCAAGTTTAACGACAAATTGATAGCTCTCTCTCTCTCTCTCTCTCTCTCTCTCTCTCTCTCTCTCTCTGCCTCTCTCTCTCTCTCTCTCTGCAAATTAAAACATTTCTTAAACATCAAGCCTTTACAGAAAGCATGGTGTGTGTCAACAATTCATATCTAACTATAACTTCAGAATGTGACTTAAGATCTTTGCAGATATAAGTAGTTAAGGGTCTTGAGACTAAATTCAAGTGGATTCAGGGTGGGCCTTAAATTCAATGACTGTGCCCTAATAAGAAGGTAGGACAGCCCTGGCCGGTTTGGCTCAGTGGATAGAGCGTCGGCCTGCGGACTAAAGGGTCCCAGGTTCAACTCCAGTCAAGGGCATGTACCTTGGTTGTGGGCACATCCCCAGTAGGGAGTGTGCAGGAGGCAGCTGATCGATGTTTCTCTCTCATTGATGTTTTCTAACTCTCTATCCCTTCCCCTTCCTCTCTGTAAAAAATCAATAATATATATTTTAAAAAAAGAGAGAATCTTAAAAAAAGAAGAAGAAGAAGCTAGGACACAGAGACACAGAGAGAGATGGCCATGTGAAGATAGAGGCAGAGATTGGACTTATGCCACCAGAAACTAGAAGAGGCAGGGAAGGTTCTCCCTAGCCTTCAGAGGGAGCATTGCCCTGCTGACACCTTGATTTCAGGCTTCTGGCCTCCTGAGCTCAGGGAATCAATTTCTGTTGTTGTAAGCCACCCAGTGTGTAGTGATTTGTTGCAGCAGCCCCAGGAAACGAACACAGCCATTTTCCACTTGGTCCCTGTTTGTATTTTAACTTTGGCATAGCTTGATGCACATGTATCATTGTACTTGCACAAACTCTAAATTTTAAATTTCTTGCCACAGACGAGGCACAGTTAAATCGTATTAGGATGCTATACTTATGTTTAAGTTTTGAAAGAGATGAGGTGTATTTCAAGGAGTTGCCTTTTTTTTTTTTTTTTAAAGCCATGCTGGTGTTAGAAGTGGGTGGGTTTGTGATTCATGTGAAAGAATTTTATCAAACCACTCAGATGACTCCTTTAAGAAATTAGTCCCAAATAACTCTCTGTTTTACTCTCCTGAGCTCAAAAATCAGTGAAAAGTCTAGGAGGGAAGGTGTCATTTTCCCTGTGAGAGTTTAATAAAGTGTGTCCCGGGTAGAATGAATAACAACTGCCTGACCAGATGTGGCCATCACCAAGGGCAGGAGGATCCCAAAGTGATTACATCTGCTTGAAGGCTTATAGTAATTCTGATTAATCTGTTTTGAAAAGACAGATACCCACATATCTTAGGTATCCAAAGGCAGTAAGATTAAGATTGTTAGAACTTGTACTTTTCTCTGACTTGTAATTCTCACTATCAATCATAATTTGTTTAGTGTCCCCAGTGTTTCAAAGTTTAAACTAGGAATTTAAAAGTCTACTTGTCAGAGAGTTGGGAAATGGTTCCAGAGATGCTTTAGTCTAGAAAGGAAACATAGTAGATTTTCTGTGAAAGTAGAGATCTTGTTCCAGCTAGGAAAACAAGATAATTGATGCATTTTTCTCTAGATGTCAAACTCCTAAAATACTTAGGCTCTACAACCAGCTAGCTCTCGCTAACTTCTTTTACCGCCTTATGCCCCAGAGCTGTTCAGCATACAGCATTTTAGCAACTGCCTCAATGACATGCTTTGTAACAAATGCCGGTCTACGTTTGTTCCCTCACCAGACACACAAAAACTCTTGGACCAGGTGCCTTGCTCTAACGGGAAGGATGTGGTCATGTGTCCTTGAGGGGCTAATAGGGTCCTGGGCGAGATTTGGTATTTAATTCGAATGTGTAAATATTATAGTAGAAAATGTTAAAGTTTTCTTGAGATTAAAATATCGTATGTTGAGAAGATCTAAAGGAAAGCAAGTGGCCTTACTGTTCTCTAGCCATATTCCTTCGTAATAAATCTGCACTGTTGGTATTGGAAGGACACGTCACTAAGTTTCACTGTTTTGCAATCAGTGTCTTGAGCCAAACTTTTGGTAATGTTTTATTGATGGGCGTTAGGAAGATTTTCAAACTATGACATAGGTAAGTGGTTCATGGCAAAAGTTATTTTTTTCTAAAAGCCTTAATTAGTGCAATTGTGTATCAAATAAGGCCCCCAATTCAATGAAACTGAATGGCAAACTCCTCCCTACTCCCTATTTTGCCTTCTGCTTAGCTCCTAAAGAGGTTGTCAGAAAGACCTATGTCACCACCAGACTACCACCTCTTTGGTGATCTGGAGAAAATCTCTTCACTTCTGTTTTCTTATCTGTGTTATGGTGATAACCATACCTACCTTGTTGTGATTAAGTGAAAGAATACATAGAAAGTACATAGCTTGCTTCAAAAATAGTAACTGCTCAACAATGTTAGCGATTAGTACCATGAATGACACTCAGATCTCCAGGAAAAATCATGTGTTCAATAAGTCGCCATGATTTAAAGCAGGGGTGGGCAAACTTTTTGACTCGAGGGCCACAATGGGTTCTTAAACTGGACCGGAGGGCTGGAACAAAAGCATGGATGGAGTGTTTGTGTGAACAAATATAAATTCAAAGTAAACATCATTACATAAAAGGGTACGGTCTTTTTTTTTTTTTAGTTCATTTCAAACGGGCCAGCAGGCCGTAGTTTGCCCACGGCTGATTTAAAGTGTTTTTCCCTCTGATTTTTGTTTATTTGGGTATTTATAAGAATGCCTAGATTACTTAGGTAGTAAGAAAAAGTATTATAGATAGCTGAACCTACCCCTTTCAATTAAGAGAAAAATACGGTTTTTGGCATTTGGTCTATTTCTAGAAGGATAACAGCTAGCAAGGATTTGCACATTAGCTATTATGCAAGGTAAGATTGGATTTTGCAATAAGAAAACAAAGATGAAGTTAGAGTCTATAATACAGGCAAAGTTTCTGTGTGTATTTCTGGGGACAGCAGAGTAAGATAACCTATTCATGATTTTATGGGTAAATCTGGCTTCAATATTTACGATTTATGTCTGACCATTCAAAAAAGGTATCCAGGCAGGATTGAATGATCCTTTAGATTTGTATCTTCTTTTAATTTGCTTGGTTCTTCTAAAAAAAGCAGGGTGATGTTTTAGTTTGAACCATTCTTAGGTAACTGGAGCAACCCTTGGGCTGCAGGGCAGAGCGGAATAGCAGCCAGTGTCCTCTCTGTGGTGAGGTGTGGACCCGCTCCTCAGGCGTCCTGACTGATCAACAGTGTAGAAAAGGCAGCGAGAGGGCCTTTTCATTCCTAAATTTTCCCCATACTAGAAATTACCGTGCCTGGTTCTGACCGCCCTCGTCCCCCCGCGCCCCCCCCCCCCCCCAATTCTTTTTCGTTCATTTCTTTGTTCTATGCTCTGGTTTTTAAATTGGGCAGAGAGTACTGTTTTGAGATAAAATCTAGTACAAAATGTAAAAGAAGTATTGAAAGACTTAGGTTTTAGGAGGTATGTTTTCTGCCTGGAGAAATAGAAATTTAAAAACGGTATTCCCATCCTGCGTTTCTTCTTCTTTAGCAAACTGATTTGACAGTGTTGGGGTTGCTCTGAAGTTTCGATCCTCCTGCTTTATGTTCGCTGAATTCGGTGATCTGCGCGTGGCTGCAGGCTGGCTGGGGCTTGGCTCCTGTCTGCAGGGCTGGGGGCCATGGCAGTGTGTGGGCTCCGGCCTGTTCCCGTTCCTGCGCTGGAAATGCTTACTGGCTGCTGCGGATTAGGGCGGGTGGAGCCTGAGCTGGTCCTCCTCACAGGTCCCTGAGTGTGGAGTCGCCCAAAGCCAGTTTCCATTTCGGCACAATTTTCTTCATAAACTTGTCCGTGTGGGGTGGGAAAGGATGGTTTTGTTTTCTTGTTTTATGCATTTCGAAGGACAGAGACTAATGAAACTCTCTTTGGGTACTTGTCACTTAGCAAGTTAGACTAATCTGGGATTGGGGTTGAGAATGAAAGATGGTATATTTTGATTATGTGAAAAAAGATAAAATATATTTTATTTTATATTATAACGAAGCTAAATAAAATGAGAAGGAAGAAGGGTGGGTAAAACCCAAGTGTAGTAACAGTGCCGTATTGCTGTGGTAGTGTGATCCCCACACCAAACCCCTCAGGCACAGAGGTTCTGGGTCTCTGTCCAGGCTCCCTCGGAAAAGCTCCCGCTGAAATTTTCAGTAACCAGCATGTGTACGTCTGGCTCGTTCTGGTATAGTGGTGAAACAGATGCTTGCTGATGTACTTTACACAAAGAAAATAAAAAGATATCCAGGGAGATTAATAGCTTTTCTTTTTGAGCAACAACTCCCTACTCTAAATCAAGAGTATTGCGAAATAATTTAAAAACTAAAAGGGAAAAAAAAGAGCCATGTCTGGTTTACGTAAATATTGAAACTGTTTCCCAGATTCTGCTTACCGCCAAAATGAAGTTCTTCAGTTTCTCTCTCAGAAAGGATGAAGAGAGCAGGCCCGGGCCAGCGTGTGGATTGGTTAGCTTCCAGGGCACTAGGTGTTCCAAGGATGATAGCATCACTCCCGAGGGACTGGGCCGTAGTGCAGGGCCTGGCTCCCTACAGGGAGGAACCTGAGGACTGTTGGCACCAGCACGCACTCCGTCTAAGTGTGTCGTATCCATCAAGAGAAGTCTGACATGTCAGAGAACTTGCCCCTGCAGAAATGGGGAAATGCTGATCAGGTCAAAAGAGAAGCAGTTCTCCAAATTCACCAGCCAGCTGCTGGGAACAGGGCCCACATGCCTGTTCATATGAGTATAGTCATTGTGATGCTTCAGGAAAATAGCCAGCACTGTTACACAGGAAAGGAAAATTCTTACAACTTTTCTTTTTTTTTTAAGGAAACAGGATTGGAGATGGTGGCTGGACAATTCTAGTGATTCTTCAAAGCTTTCTCATCTAAGCCCATTAAATTGTCAGGTGCCCTTGAATGTACATTTCTGACAGAAAGGCTACTACGTGCTATAATAATCTATTTGACTTCTATATCTTCTTGTAGATGGTATAGGTAGTGACTGTAGGTGCTATTCACAATTTTTTATTATAAACACAAAAATAGACATGCTAACATTCACAAGAATTTTTAAAAAATTATATATTTAATAGATGGTATAAGCCTCCCCCTCCTTTTTTTTTTGGTAAGCAAGAAACTATTTGTCTAGCATAGACTAGACATGAACATCCAAGTAAGGCATCTAAAAACACAGGGTGGATGGGGAATACAAGGTATAAAAGAGGCTGTACAGAATAGGTACCTTCTTTTCTGTGATGACTGAACAGGACTAACATATAAGTTTCCTTTTTAAGAGTCTTAGAAAACATGGCATGTACCTTCATCCTTGCTACAGTGTTTATGCCAAACAAGGACTAGTGCTTTTTGACAGTGGGGGTGGGCATGGAGACCTAGTTCTGCCTTCAATTAGCTGTATGACCTTGGGGATATATATATATTTGACTTCTCTGGCCCTCAGGTTTCCTGAAAAGTGAGCGGTTGGATAAGATCAGTGTTTCTCAACATTTTAAAAGCCAAACCCTCTGATAAAAAAAAATACTGCCCCCACCTCCACTCCTCAGACCTATCTGAAGATTCTGTTATATCTCCAGTGGAGAGTTATTGAATTGTGTGATCTCTGATGTCTCTCTCAGCTCTAACATTTTGTGATTCTGAGCAGATACTCGATTGGAAATCAGATGAACAAGATTTTTATCTCATGTCGTGAGTAGATGCAGCTTTCTCCTTTTTGAAGCTGGAAAGGGGCATTTCTGAAATTCATCCTCACACACCCTCACTGCCTTGAGTCTTGCTTTGTGCGTGGACATCACCGACAAGCTTGCAAGAGCAGCAGAAGCTTTGCCTCACCTGAATGCTGAGTCAAAAGCTGCGTTTTTCCAAAGCAAGTGATTTCTGTGCTCATCAAAGTGTGAGAAAGGCAGCAGACCACTGTGCTTTAACCTGCAAGTGGCAATATTAGTGGGCTCTCTAATCAATCTAATAGGTTGCTGTCGGCAAGAAAAGATAATATTAGGGTACACTGCATATCATATGGTAAAGGAAAATAACACAACATTTTTGTTTCACTTCTGTATGTCTGTGCCAGTATGTGTGTATACAGGATTGAAATCTCAGGCAAAAAGTTAATTTTTTAGGTGGGTTTCTGGGAAAAAGAAAAAAAAGTTTAAAAAACAACAACACTGTGTTTTGTCTCTCAGAGACAACCATCTACTTACTCCCTTCTACTTACTCACACACAGCCACACACGGAGACATTTACACAGACACACAGAGGTATGAAATAAAGAGCTTTTCTGTACTGATTTCCCACACTGTATCAGATTTAAGCTGCTGGATTTTATCATGAGTCAGACATATAATCGTTCATTTTTTACGACTGAAAACTTCTTTCTGTTGATGCTTTACTTTGGTTGTAGACATATCACAACACTCAGATAATACTTCATTTTTAAAATTTTTATGAGGAGATTTCAATATACTCATTCAGTTTCCTGAAAGTACAGATAATGCTTTTTTTTTTCTCTAGGAGCTAATTTGTGAAACCCGCAGTACTGTAAGCTCATTCACATGTCCCTTTGCCAGTAAAAAAATAAATAAATAATTAACTTGAATAAATTCATTTGGAGTTTTATTTTTGGATAAGCTGACTCATAATCTTTCTCTCTTTAATGTTAAGTTAATCAGCTTACAATACTTTCAATAAGTGTTGTTTGATGTGAAGAAAGGATATTTAAAAATAGAGTGTTTCCAGCCAGGAGCTTCTGCAGCCTCAGCGGTAGTTCTTTACTTACCAGAAATACTGGGAGAAGATACGAACTGTGCTGTGCATGGCCTTTAACAAAACAGCTGGGAGGAAGCTGGGGACGCCGGGAGCCTACCTCCGCCGGCATGAGGCAGGAAACGCAGAGCCCCACAGAGGTGTTCTGAACTGTCCCGATAAAGATGATCCTGCACTTCCCGTAGGAAGTTTTCTTCTTTCAACTTATTTTGAGCAAAAAGGAAAAGAAGAGTTCATTCTTGTCCCCTTCACAAGGCTTTGTGTTGAGGAAGAAAACTGGTGTGGATCTGAACACACACACACACACACACACACACACACACACACACACACACGGGGCTCAGGAGGAGAAAGGCACTTTACACACACCTGCGTTTGGAATCCAGAAGAGTGCTTTGCACCTGGAGTTGGGCAGGGTTTCGTGTTTTCCCTGTTCTAATAGCTGGCTGCTTAGGATGTAATTGGCTTATTGTTTTGAGCTTTAAGGCGGTTTTAGAACTATTGCACGTTCCTTATACATATAAGATCAAACAGAATGTTCAGGGCTCCTTTCTACACTGATTACTCGTGGAAACAAAAAGATGCCAGCCAGGTTATTCGCCAGCGTAGAGTCTGGATAGATCTGAGTTATTAAGGTAATTTCAGCTATAATATTTTCACCTTAAGAACACTCTGGTTTCAGGAACTCTGAATATTACATCATTAAAATCTGTTTTGCTCCTTTAAACTTTAGCTGTCATTTTAGCGTAGCACATGTATTTATAATATTTCCTCGTTGTGATCGGTGACGAGGTAGGGAATCCATGGTTGGCCTGGTCTGCCGGTTTAACCTGCAGACCATTTCTCTGGCTGTTGGCAGGCAGATAGGAGAACACAGGTCCTGGCTGTCTGTGTCTTGATGTGCCTTAGTTGGCGATGGCAAGAAACCTTTATTTTCCAGTGTTAGCAGTGAGAGTTGGAAGGGAGCTTCAGGATCACCCAGCCTCACCTGTGCATTTCCAGGTGCGGAACTGAGCTTCCCAGATGTGACCTTCCAGTCCCTGGCCAAGGCAGGATTTGAATCCAGATATCCAGATTTTTCCATCCAGTAATATTTCTATTCTATGTACCTTTTCATGGAGAGGAGGGGAAAGAATTTCCCTAGTTTTATGTTCCCCACCAGTTGTCCTTTTCATTTATAATCTTCTTTTAAAAAAATATGTATTTTCATTGATTTTAGAGAGGAAGAGAGAAGGAGAGAGAGATGGAAACATCAATCATGAGAGAGAATCATTGATCTTTTGCCTCCTGCACACCCCCCACCAGCCTGGACTGAGAATCGAACCATGATCTCCTGGTTCATAGGTTGACCTCTCAACCACTGAGCCATGCCAGCTAGGATTGTTTTTCATCTTTAAATTCTCTTTTCTCCCTCAGAGACTCTCTACAGTAATACCTGACGACATCCTATCCATTTTCTGTCTTCAATTTCTAGGTTATCCTACTACCTTCCCAATACCCACCCCCCACCCCAAAATCAAGTTGTTCTAGCATATCTTCTGAACCAACCAAGACTGTGTTTTTCCCCACTGACTTTCATGAAGAATGACTCCTCCTGTTGGTATCTTTGTGGTCTCCTTCTCTCCTCTCACACCCACCCCTTTCAGGACCGCCATTCCTCTTATTGGTAATGGCTTGTCGTTAATATTCAGCTCACCCAGCTGTCTAGCCCTCTGTGAAGCCTTCTGCAACCTTTCTGTCTCAGGCTCCTTCGTCCCTGATCTTCCCTTGGTTGAACTCTCACTATTTTTAGAAACTGTACCATATTACCTATTATATGTGATGCAATTAAGGGTAGGTAAGGCCAGGAGCCCACTGTTAAAAGCTTTTCCTTCCTAATGCATGTGTTCTCTGGTAAGGAAGTTTTGAACCTATTGCTTCATCCTCTCACTTCCTTTCTTGGCCCTCCAGTTTTCTGGTGAATGACTTGGATTTAACTCCTTCAGTCTGGTATTTATATGTTGGGTTTTGGTTTTTTAAATAAGACTCTTTTTTTTTAGCAGTTTTAGGTTTACCACAAAACTGAGAGGAGGGTACAGAGATTTCCCATATACCCCTGCCCTCACACATACATAGTCTTCTCCATTATCTACATCACTCACCAGAATTGTACATTTTTTACCAAAGGTGAACACATCATAATCACTCAAAGTGTCATAGTTTACCTTAGGGTTCACTCTTGGTGTTTTAGATTCTATAGATTTGGAGAAATGTTTAATGACAGTATTCACCATTACAATGTCATACAAAGTGTTTTCACTGCCCTAAAAATCCTCTTTGCTCTAGATATTCATTCCTCCCTCTGAAGAGCCCCTGGATTGGCATAAGTTTTCAACTCTTCTAGGTAGATACCAAGGAGTGTGATTACTGGGTCGTTTGGTAAAAGTACGCTTAGTTTTTTGTAAAAGTCTCCAGACACTCTTCCAAAGCAGCTGTACCATTTTGCGTTCCCATCAGCAATGAATGCAAGTTTCTGTTGCTCTTTGTTCTCCACAGCATTTGGTGGTGTTAGTGTTGCACCGTTTGGCCATTCTAATAGGTATATAGTAAGTAGAATATTGTTGTTTTAATTTTTATTAAATTAAAATTTTATTGAATTATTTCCTGATGACATATGTGAAGCGGCTTTTCATGTGATTGTCATCTGTATATCTTTTAGTGCGTTAAAAATGGTATTTATTGAATTCCACTGCCTTGGGAGTCCTCAAACACAAGGGCACCTTCAGGCTCCTACGTGAGGGAGGAGCTCGCTGCAGTTTGAGGACCACTGGGCGAAATGTTCTCAGGGAAGCGCTGCCTGTGGGAATTTCTCAGGGATGTGGAATAAGCTGTTTTCTAAAGTCCAGTGGTGATGCCGGCAGGAAATGTAACAGGTGCCAAGTAGAAAATGACAAATTTAGGAGTAACTGAGTCAAAATTGGGTCCAAAGAAAAACTGGGACACATCTCTGAAGGCTGCGGGAAAGCTAATAGCACACGTCCCTTGGAAGCATGGTTGGCCAGAGTGTTGGACTAGCTGGCCTGATGCGTTGGAGCCGTTCTGACTTCCTGTAGGAAACTGGAATCAGTTTCAAAGGTCAGTTTGTAGATGTGCTGAGCCAGCTAAGATGCCACAGCCAGCCATAAACCTCAGGGGCCAGATGAAACTCTTTAAAATCCAGGGTACAGAAAGCTTCTAATTTTTTTCCTGTTGAGGTTTTCCCATGCATGTTTTCCAAGTAGGGGATTGAGCCTGAAACCTAGGCATGTGCCCTGGACTGGTCTCGAACCTGGGACCCTTCAGTCCGCAGGCCGACATTCTATCCACTGAGCCAAACCTGCTAGAACTGTATATTTTTAAAATGAAGTGTCTATTAAGGTTTTGGGCCCATTTTTAAAATTGGGCTGTTTGTTTTCTTATTGTGAATTTTAAGATTTTTAAAAACATATTTTGAATAGCAGTCCTGATAGGATACATCTTTTGCAAATATTTTCTGGCAGTCTCTGGCCTGTCTTCTAATTCTCTTAATATTGTCTTTTGCAGAGTTGTTAATTTTAATGAACTCGAGCTTATCAATCCCTCCCTCCTCCCCCCCATGGATTGTGTCTTTGGTGTTGTATCTGAAAAGGCATCATACCCAAGATCATCTAGATTTTCTCTTTATCTTCCAGGAGTTTTTGTGTTTTACATTTAGGTCTGTGATCAGTTTTGAGCTAAGTTTGGCAAAGGGTGTAAGGTTCGTGTATAGATTCATTTTTTTTGCATATGGATGTCCGGTTGTTCCTGCACATTTGCTGAAGAGACTATCTTGGTTCCATTGTATTGCTTTTGCTTCTTTGTCAAAGATGAGTTGATATATATTAATGGAGGTTGCGTGTTGGTTTTTATCCATCTCCCCTCTTATAAATGCTTTTACAGAAACTAGAAGGAACAAATAGGAAAAGAACTCTGGTGTGTTTCTTGGCCCAGAGTTCTCAGTAGGCAACCTGTGGCATCAGTGGGGTTCTTGGGAAGACCTTTGGAGGGAATGGAACAATGGAACTGATTTTCATGCAGGAGCACAGAATCAGTTCTTTAAAAGGCATTTGAATGATAAGGAATGTAGTTTCATGGTGGAACCTTGAAGGGAAATTTGACCTCAGGAATCACATGTATCTATGGTGTGTTTTCTACCATGGATTTTCAACACCTACTTGCCCCTTCTTCTTCTTACTCCTTCACAGCCTCTACCTCCACCAAGAGCTTGTCCAAGTTGTTTTAATTAAGATCTTTTCCCTTTGGTTAAAGTTGGTTTTCATTTCTACAACATGGTCTCCATCCATTGAATCAGCCATGTTGTATCCACAGGCTATTTAATATAAGCCCCCACCCCTTTTTTAAAAATTTTTTACCTGAAGAGATTATAGCTTTACATGCAGGGATCAGCTTTGGTGGGCATCTTTGAGAATATGAAATGTGAAATCTATTGGGAATTTTTGTTTTTAGATTATATTTGAACAGCCAACCCAACAATATGGACCCCTCTCCTCTGACAGGTGTAATCCAACCACAAATACTGAATAACCTGTTTCTCCATTTCACAGTCTTAGAGGCTGCAAAGTTTGTCACCAAACGGGACAGTGATGATATGAGAACCATTTTTTTTTATTATAGTGATGAAAAATGTATAACATACAATTTTCCATCCTTTTTTTCCATCATAGTTCACATTTAGTATTATTCTGTATTTGTTTCAGGTGCACAAGATAGTGGTTAGACAATCATATACTTTATAGGCTGGTCCCCCTAATATTTTAAGTACACCCCTTCCCCTCCCCCCCGCCCTTACATAGCTATGAGAACCAGTTTTATTAACTAGTTGGCCATGTGATTTTAAGCTTTGCTATCCTAACATCAAATGGGATTAAGTGATGTATGCCCATTTGCCCTTCCCCCACATTATGGAAAAGTAAGGACCTGTATGTGTGAAGGGACACTGTTGTTTCATTAATATAGGTGCTGTCTCTTCAGTTTGACCTACCCGGAAGAACATCTGCTTCCTGACCAGTTTCTCATCTCTCATTAATTCCCCCCCCCCGCCCCCCTCCATGCTGAGCTTGTGTACTTTCCCAGCTCCCTGTGCCTTTATCTTTCTCAGCTACTATTCCTAGCCCTCTTTGAGCCACTCAGGTTTCTAAAAGGAAACAAAGAAAATATCCTCATTTGGATGCTTTTCCTTCTTCCTGCTTGATAATTCCCTTAAATTGTTCAATTTCTTTCAGATCTTAAAAGCTTATGGAGAGGAACAATGTGTGTAATTAGTACAGTATATAGTATCTTTACATAGTACTCAGTTCATGCCAGCTTGATATTATCCTATATCCCGGTGTAAATGATAATGTTCCATAACTTTTGCCAGTTCTCAGGAGCAACTGTAGTGATTATTTTGCTTGTGGATAAGGTGAAGATAGGGCAGCCCTGAGCGTTGAACACGTGGTCCTTTCTCTCTCTCTCTCTCTCTCTCTCTCTCTCTCTCTCTCTCTCTCTCTCTGTAGGGGAGGTGGCAGGGTGGGGATGCAATTATGGATTATAACCCTCCTAAACTATAAGAATGATAACCTTAAGGAAGACACAAGGGTAATGGAAAGGCAGATTGTAGGTTTCCTTTGTCTTCAAAATGTATTAGAATTCTTAGGGAAGTTACTAAGTAAGGGGGAGGGGAGAGGGCAGCTTCAGCTATAAGATTGGCCAGAACACTATTCTTGAGTTTATTAGAAATAGGAAGGAAATGAGACAATAGAATTTATGATAGGTCTTTATTTTTTTATTGTCTTTGCTGAATAGACATCTACAGTAAAGCACACAGTTACTAATACATTTTAGTTCACACATGATTAATTTTTGCCTTTTTTGTAAAAGACTTTTAGGCTTCCATATAGAAGAGAAGACGGCTTAGTGGGGTGTGATGTGATGGAGAGGGAAAGATTGGCTGTGAGTATAGTTGTCATGTGCCTGTTGTTCATCATCCTGTCTTTTAATGGAGGAGGCGCATGGGCCTTCCTGCCGGGATGGAGGCCTCAGAGCTGTCCACACAGGAAGTCCTCCCTGAGTGCTTTCCACACAGGAAGTCCTCCTGATTGCTGACAAGCTCTCTTCCTGCAGGTGCCCACACCCACTTGTGCAGGGAATGCTAATGGAGCCACCCCATTTATTTACCACTGACTTTGTTTTTTTTATCAACTTTGGCATGCAAATTAAGCCCCCATAAATGTTATGAACAGGGAATTAGCTCGTTTCCCCTGCCTTTGGATAGGCAGCTTTGGTATGTAGCTTGTTTATATGACCTGAAGCAGTGAAATTGGGCCAGAGGAGGCTGGAATAGACTACTATGCTCTGAGGTAGACTACTAATACTAGGATGAGTCAGCACTTAGCTGTAGTATTCCTCTCCCCCACTCCCCCCCTCACACACACACACACACACACACACACACACACACACACACACACAGTTCCTTAATTAGGTGAATTTATGTACCAGTAAATCAGTTACAGACTTCATCCAAGTGCCAGGGGAAAGGGAGGGTGTCTCTCAAATTACAGGACAGCTTGGGGGCTTTGAGAGACAAAATGTAAAAGGACAACCAGTGATGAAAATGAAGGTTGGTAAAAGGTCCTCCCTTCGTAAGCTTTTTTTTTTTTAAGTTTAACATTTGTGCTATTGAGGCATAACTACAAAATGTCATTGCTTTAGGTGATCTGGTTCTGAAGTTGCAGTTGAAGACTTGTCAGTGCTTTTCAGTCTGGGAGGGAAGGTCTTCTTCACTGGTTACCTTGAGCTTTCCTAAAGTGCTCTCTGTTCAGCCTCAATACTCTGGATTTTTTGTTAATGAAAAGATAGATAAGGTAAAATTTTTAAAAGCCAGCCTATTTAAAGCTAACTTTGTTACACACACACACACACACACACACACACACACAGCAGCTGTTTGCTCATTAAATTAATTTAAAGGCACCTTTGGCTGCTTTTCTTAGGAAAACATAGCCACCAATGGTATTATCATATGTTAGAGAAATTTGAATATAGTAAGGTTGCAGGAAGGTTGGGCACAGGAAAACCAAAGACTACAAATGGGGCTTTTAGAAGATAGTAGACAATGTTTGGGATGCCATTTAGAGAACTGTTTCAGGGTTCCGGCTTTGTTGTCCAGCTGACCTGGGTTCAAATTCCAACCCTGCCTCCTACTAAATGTGTGGTCTTGGCACATTACTTAACCCCCACTCCCGCCTTGAGACTCCGTTTCCTCATCTGCAAAATGGGAGAACAATCATGTACCTGCCTCACTGGTAAAGTAATGCACATAGAGCAACTGGCACCATGTCTGGCACATACTTAGCAGGCAATACATGACAAGTTATTACTCACAGGTTTAGAATTATCATTAACCCATTCTGAATATTTAGGAGTATTTAACTATTGTGTATGAATTTTCTCCTTTGAATATGAACTTAAATTTTTATTTTCAGCACGTTCTAAAAACTTAATCTTTGATGAAAAATTTTCTGCACCAGGAAATAAAAAGTTGACAACCTAGAATAATTCAGTGCTTCTCTCTTTTGGATATCTTTCTCTGTGTTCAGCGAGTTCTGAGAAATAGTTGACATTAGGATAACATGTGAATTTGAACTTGTTCTATACTGAGTGGTCAGATTATTATGACCACCTGACATTTGTAGGCAAATTAGCAATAATTTCGCACTGAAGTTGCTAGAGGGCCAGATCATTATAAACGTCTGAATAGCACAACATACCTAAGTATCATTGCTGATCAAGTTCATCCTATCATGTTGATGGTGTATCCCAATGGAGATGGCTTCTTCCAACAAGATAATGCGCCATGCCATGGTGCTCATATTGTGCAGGAGTGGTTTCAAGAACATGAGGGAGACTTTACCTTGCTTAGGTGGCCCCCCCAATCACCAGATCTCAATCCAATTGAGCATTTGTGGGACCAAGCAGGCAGCTGGTTCCACAACCATCAAATCTCAGTGTTATTCATCAGGCATGGTGTCAGATTCCTCGCATCACCTTTCAAAATCTCGTGGAGTCAGTGCCAAGAAGAATCGCCGCAGTACTGAAGGCAAAAGGTGGCCCAACGAAGTACTGATGGGGTGGACATAATAATCTGGCCACTCAGTGTATATAGGATTCACCAGATGTCAGTCGGTTCCCCTCCGGGTACGTTCAGGAAACCCCTTCTCCCACCAGGGATGGGGTACAGGAGAACTCCTTGCCCTTAGGGCAGACCAGAGGGGAAGCAGGAAGGGACAGACTACATGCTCCCCACCTACTTTCCAGAGTTGGAAAATATTACTGTAATAAATATGGAGGCCTGTCAAAGATATATTAAATCAGCTGTGCAAATTCTGAGATGTAAATCATGCTTCTACTTCTGCCAAAAGTAAATACATAAATAAAAACCTACTATTTTCATGTCCAAATAAACTCCACATAAATCATACCTTTAAATGTTTCTTTTAATCATACGGTCCACACCCGGCCCTCCACTTTCCATCCCAAAGCAAAGCAGAGGTTAGAGCTGATGTAGACTAGGAATGCCATCTCCGAAATGTGTGATGGTCCATTTGCTTTGTGTTGGTATAATCCCTCTGAGGGTGAGGGGAGCCCTGGTCCACAGCTTCCTTCAGACTGCTCCAGGCCTTACCCATGGTGACCATGTTTCATCCCCCTACGAGCTGCTCTGCACATACCGGGTCCTGCAGTGAAGAACAGGGAGGTTTGTGGCAAGGACAGGTTCTCGGCATCAAAGATGATTTAAGAAAAAAACTCAGTCTTGCCTAGGTTGTCCACAGCTACAGGTTCTTGTGTAAATCAAAGGCTTGGGGCAGAGAGGCCGCTGTGTGTGACTTCCCAGCACCTCTGTGAGCTGAAGCGAGAAATAGGGCATGCCTGGCTACTTCCAGGTAGCAGCTAGCAGAGGACTGAGTGACTTTGGAGAAGAAACACAGGCCTCTGCATGTGGCATGGCTGAGGGTCTGAGTTCCCATCTGTGGCAGAACAAGGGGCAGGGATTATTCTTAGTTCTACATCTAGAAACCCAGCTTCGCTGTCCCTTAGAGAAAGCCAGGGACGAGAGGAAAGGATTGGAGCTCAATGACTTATTAATAAATCAAAGACACTTGATGGGATTTGATCTCAGGCAGGTTTTGTTTTGGATTAAGTAATACTGATGTTCCCAGTTCAGATTCGTCCTTTATTTTTACATTGACTGTTGTTAACTCTTTTTGCTACTTTTTTTTATAAAAGCGAATCTCATGAGGTAAAGTAGCATTTGGACTTATGGTCCCTGGACAGTGAGAAGTAGCATCTGCATAGTATCTCTCTCTATATAAAAGCCTAAGGGACCATTATGACCGAACAACTTGTCGACCAGTCACTATGATACACACTGGCCACCAGGGGGCAGACGCTCAACGCAGGAGCTGCCCCCTGGTTGTCAGTGTGATCCCACAGCCAACCTCCCGCAGCCCCTCCCCCCACCTGGCCACTGGCAAACCTCCCACGGCCCCTCCCCCCAGCCATCAGCCAACCTCCCACGGTCCCTCCCCCTGGGCCCTGATCGGGTGGGGGTGGGGGATACACAGCTGGCAGACCAACCTCTCATGGTTCCTCCTGTTGGCCGGCAGGCCCCCTGATAGGCCTCGATCGCCAGCCAGTCCAAGGGACCCCACCCGTGCACGAATTCATGCGCCAGGCCTCTAGTAGGACATAAAGAAGCGAAAGCTTTCATGTCAGATTAATGGGGATCCCAGTGTGTTGGGCTACTGGCAAACTAGGATGGTCATGGCAGAAACTGGGTGCAGAGCCAGCTGTCCATCATGGGTCGTTGAGATTATGCAAGGTTACATTTATTGCAAGGGGTCTGCTTTTTGAACCAAAGTGAAATTTAATTATGTCTTAGAGATGCCTAATTTTCTTGTTTGTGGTAGTAAAGATCAAGCTGTAAGATTTTACATTTTGGTTGAATGTCTGTTTAATTGTATTTCTTCAAGCTGTTACTAAACCTAAGTGCTGTCCTTGGCTTCGTATATTTGTTATTTAGAAGGTGTGAGATGAAAACATGTCTGTCCTGCTGTGAAACTGCTGAGCATTTGCTGTGAGGACACCTTGGGGTGTGCTCACTTCCATCTCAGACTGAACCAACTCACTTCCTCAAAAGTCATGTGTGTGGCCTAGGGGCGGAGGCTGTGGTTGCTTTCGATTGGTTAACAGAGAATTATCGGGTGTGAGCACAGTTTCAGTCATTCTTCCTAGGTGGCTGCTGACTGTGAAACCACACTGAGCCCTGGTTGCGAGCTTTACAAAAGATGTTGCTTGCTGTGAGGGCTAAGGAGGTTTCCAGATACTTCACCATTCTCACAGGGGTTAAATTCCACAAGGTTAGGCAGAGCAAAAGGCAGAGTTCCTGTCAGTCTTACCCAGATGTCTCAATGAAGCTGTATGCCTATCATAGAACTAGGTGAAGTTTTCCTTATTTGAGCATCTTGATTGGACTCTTAACTTTCTTACACTTGAAGAGTAATTGTGTGTGTTTTCCGCCCAACTCATCTTAATAAAATTATTAGCAACTTTCAATCAAATGTTCTTCAGAATGTGAAAACCTTTTCAAAAGTCTAATGATCTCTAAATTATTGTATTTAAAAATATTACCACATAACTGCCTGCAAGTTAATTGTAAGTCTCAGTAGGTATGTTCCTTAAAATGTGTGACTAAATTAATCTTACATAAATTTAGTCATACTTAAGGTGCCCATCAGAATATTCTACTGAATAAAATCCTATTGTTAATTTCATGTTGAAAGGGAGAATGTTTTTTTTTTGTTTGTTTTTTTGTTGTGTGTGTGTGTTTTTTTTAGGATTTGTTTGTTTTTTTGGTGTGTGTGTGTGTGTTTTTTTTAGGACAAACATGTTTTTAAGGTATAAATTAAAGTTTATATATTAAAGTAGCTTAAGAAAATCTGTTGCAGATCAAACAGCTTCTGAACGGTGCTAAATACCTTCCATCTAGTCTACTCTTTCTAACACTCCTCTTTGTTTTTCAGCAGTCTCTGGTCCCAGCCCACCCCATGGCCCCTCCCAGCCCCAGCACCACCAGCAGTAATAACAACAGCAGCAGCAGTAGCAACTCAGGATGGGATCAGCTAAGCAAAACGAATCTCTATATCCGAGGATTGCCTCCCAACACCACAGACCAGGACCTGGTGAAGCTGTGTCAGCCGTAAGTAGCAGTGGCTCTTATTGTTTTTAGCTGCTAAATATTTCTTTGATCTGATTATAGAGCGATATAAATTGTGTTCTAGGAGAGGTTCAGCACAAGATGGATCTGTGAATCCTCATTATCGACACAGTGATAGTTTCCAGATTTTAAGTCCTTGGGCACTTCTCCGGTCAGCATTAATATCACCAGAATATGCCCATGTAACAAAATAAATTGGAGCAGTTTCTCAGTAGAATTTGACTTCATTGGCATATGAGGAGTACAGTCTGAATTACTTAAAAACGTGTAGCTCAGTCCTTTGGAGGAGTGCTCATTTTTGGTGGGAGCACATCTAGGGGCCAGTCTGTCACATAATAACAGAAACTCTAGTTGTCACTGTTTGTCAGAAAGGGAGTTACTGCCGACCTTTATCCCAAATTTGTGTAAAACTCGGAATTCCAGCCAGGAAACGGTCGCCTGTGTTCATTAGCCACCTGTACTTTTGTGGCCCGGTTGTGCACCCTCCTCTCCTTGGGAATTCTATTCCCCATCTTCCTGTTTCCGTTCTCACTGCCACCCTTTCTGAGTCTTGTGAAGAGAGATGGGCACACGTGTGCAAAGTTCCACAGTAAGTTTTCATTTTACACTAACACTGTCGGTAGGATATAAATGTGCTGCTTCGCTGCAGCTCCATGGACTCGCTCAGTAAGGAAGCATTCACTTAAAGCAAGGAGCCAGAAGCACTGTGCAGTGCAAGGACTGTGGTGTAAAGATGTAAAGGCCTTTGATCACTTTGAGCTGTAAAAGCCTACACATATAACAGCGTCTTTTATTTATCCAAAGAAAGTAAGGGTCCCTTACAAAAGGGATTTTAAAGACCTGGGAAAGGAGATATCACTAATACATGTTTCCCGTTCCCTGGAAAAATATTCCCAGTTCTCAACGTCCGATCAGTAGCATCAATTTTTCTGTTGTCCTGGGTGAAATAATTAGACTTATTCTCATTTTAAGAAAAAACGTTTTCAGAACTTACTTGGTTAGTATTTCCAAGTTGGAACTAAACGTAACTTCTGGCCCTCCATACGGTGGTGGTGGTAGTTTTCCTTTGTGTTGTTTTAGAGAGGAGGGCGGGTCAGCGGCTGGTGTTTCTTTAGGATCTGAAGAGCTTGATGAGCCTCATCTTAGCACCCTCCCTGGGGTGCTTCGCTTGTGCTACGCTTTTGATCATCCCTCTTGGACTTCGATGGCCGCCCTTTGCTTCTAGGACAGTGAAATCATGGCTTGTGCTGGGGACTATTCTGAAAGCAAGTCTGGCTCTTAGGATTGGTCATGTCTGGCCCCGGCGTCAGAGGGAACTTTGCCAGGCACGCCCTGCCCTACTGCAGCTGTTCAAGATCACAAATAGGCCTTCTGCTGTCTTGTCTGCTGCTGGCCTTTACTGGCATCATCATCTCCTTTTGCAGCATAATTACAGGTAGACAGAGCGCCGTGAAGTCTAAGGTGCTAAAAATACAACTTCGTAGGAAACAGAATGAGGCTACCCCTCAAATTCTTGAGGTTTAAGAGGAGGAGAAAGAATTTCAGATGACACGTTGTGCCTCACCTAGTTTTGAATCATGTAAGCTGAGTTTTCACATCAAGGAGATAGAGTTCGATCACCATTAAATGATAGAGTAACGCCATAGTCTTGTATATAGTAAATATGTATTTGGGAAAATTGAACCAGCATTTTTTTTTCCATTGAATCAAATCGTATTCCAAATGCAGTAGAAGAGCATTTTAGAATTTTGCCTAGAAAATTCATTCCTTATTTGTCGGTCTCTTTGCTGTATGTGGATTTTCTTAATGTGGGGAAACATCACTCTCTGCCGTTATCAGTAGCACTTCATTCTCTCCTATCATTTGCAAATGCCCAGGTTTGATGTTTAACTCCAGTGAGAGTTTTCTCGATATGTATTATACAGAGTCGAGACATGCAGTAAGAAAGGACTCTGTGTCAGTATCTGCCAAGAGCTTCATTCCATTGAACACAGAGCATCTCATAAATACCAGATCTGACTTGGTGACAGTTTTGTGTCTTAGAACGGAGAGAGAGAACGTGTGCGCAATGGTATTCCTGTTTCGGACTTAATTGTTTCCAATAAAGAATAACTAGTTGGTGACATGGAAATGACAAGAATCTTATGGGAAAGTGACTCATCCTAGAGCTTCAAAAACCCAATGGACATAATTAGAGATTTTAGAAAAGTGAGTATCCGAAACTTTTCAGAAAAGATAGGTGTACATTCATAGCTCTAAAAAAGGAAAGACATTTTAGAAATAAAATTTAGTAATTTCAAATTAACCTGAGTGGGGATTGCAGGATAATTGGAGTAAGTAATTTGGGTCTCTAAGGGGTTGGATATTTTAGAGGGTTACCTAACAGAAAGATGGGACTAGATACCTAAAATGTGTGTAATAGTGACCCAGTTCTGTGCAAATAATGCATGGTCTAAAAGGCAAGAATGGCATGAAGATTGTGAAAACTGGAGAAGAAAACAAAAAATATTTTTAAAAAGCTTTGTTGGGAGTAGAATATACAGATGTTACAGTCTTAGAAGAAATGGCAGTGAAAAAGCTGATATAAAGTGATAAGAAATGACAAGTCAGAGTAGATTACGGTGGGAAAGCAGCCACATCCCAAGTCAGAGAGAGATTCAGGATGCTGGAAAATGTAGATCAACTTTGTTAAGTTAAGAGGGCAGGGCTTCAGTGTTAGGTTGTGGAATGAGGTAGCATCAAGGACCAACAGGGGCGTGACAGTGGTTATGGTGCTAAGGTGATGTGGGCTCAAAGGAGAAATATTTTTTTAAAAATATATTTTATTGGTTTTTTACAGGCTCAGTGGTTAGGGCATAGGCCTGCGGACTGAAAGGTCCCAGATTCGGCTCCGGTCAAGGGCACAAGCCCAGGTTTTGGGCTCGATCCCCAGTAGGGGGCATTCAGGTGCCAGCCGATGAATGATTCTCTCTCATTGATGTTTCTATGTCTCCCTCCCTCCTTTCAGTCCGCAGGCCGAGGCTCTATCCACTGAGCCAAACCGGTTACGGCAAAGTAATACTTTTTTAAATCCTCACCCAAGGATATGTTTTTTGTTTGTTTTTAATAATGAGAGAGAGAGAGAGAGAGAGAGAGTCTGATGTAAGAAACATTGATCAGTTTCCTCCCATAGAATCAAACCTGCAACCTAGGTATGTGCCCCGAGTGGGAATCAAACCTGTGACTTTGGTGCATGGGACAATGTTCCAACCACCTGAGCCACCTGGGTAGGGGGAAAGGAGGAACAGTTATTGAAAGAAGCTGACCAGCCCTAGTTAACTTCTCAATTGTGAAATGTGTATGAGAAATCTTGTTGGGACCTCGTGACTACTCCAGGCAGCTGCAGCTTTGCTTCCTGTTTCTAAAAAGTTATCAACTCAAAAAGAGTACATCAGTACAATGAATCAGCAAGTTTAGGAAAAGAAATAATCTTGGAAACAGAAGGATTATCTATTGCCCCTTGATCTTCAGACATTCTTAACTCCCTTCTGAAAAAGCATATAAATACTTTAGTTGACTCTGTTACCATTTTGTTTCTCTCATTCAAACTTCTCAGGTGAATTTTCTGGGAAATGAATTGAGGGCTCTCATTGCTACCATTTTCTTGCCACCTTAATTTAACCCTTTGCTTTTTGCCGTCAAGTTCCCAACCTTTCGTCTCCCTTCTCTGCTCTAGCTTTCATCCTCCTCCACTTTTCCTCCTCAGCTCTTGGCTCTTTTGATATTAGTTGTCTTGGCTTGTTCCTCTGTGGCCTCACCCGCTCATAGGGTTACCTCTCCTGTTCGCACCTCAAACTCAACATTACCTCCTTCCTCTCTGAACTGTCATTTTGCCAGATTCACTCTCCTCAACTTGAAACTTTCGAGCATTCGTTGACTATTTCTGGTTGTCTTCTTAGTCACCAGCTCTTCAGCTCCCTCTTAGGGCTATCTTCCTCCTCACTGAGAGGAATCG
>NW_006293001.1:1559511-1565630 GCF_000327345.1 Myotis davidii | reverse complement strand
GGGAGGGTTCCTCCCTGCCTTCTTACACGTGACAGGTGGACACCATTCGCTCCTGCTGCTGCCTCACTTCAGGTGCCTCTCCAGGTCCCTTCCTTGATTCTTCAAGGCCAAGTCCAACTCATCTGGCCTCCTTCCTGCTTGAACCACACTATTTATTTCTTTTTATGTGTCACCATCAGCAGCTTATTTCCATGTAATTCTGTTCTCCCGGTGCCTGCACATTATTTAGCAGCTTGTCTGTGACAGTATGGAATGCTGATAGGTCATTTTCACAGATTTTTCAGCTAGATTATACAGTCCCGGTGGTCAGCGTGGTAAGTTTTTGGTACCCCAGAGTTACCTACCGCAGTGCTAGGCACATACCTAATTCTCAGTTAAGAGTCTGTATAATGCTTATATCATGAGGTCGTGGTTGCGGTTGTGATTAGGATTAAATCAAGTGATATAAGGAAAGGAACTGGTCCACTGCCTGGAAACGGTCATCATGAACAAATATTAGTTTCCCCTGTGCCTGTCTTTTGCTCCTCAAAATCTTATCTACTGGAATAAACTTACTTTGAAGGTAATCCTACATGTAAAACTGAAAAGGAAAGGTACCCAAACACATTCTGATCTTGAAAGCCGGGAAAGATGGGAAGTAGGTTATGTTAACATAACCATCTCCTCCTGAAGGCTTGCTTTTTTTGCTTTTTGGGGGGCACTTGCAGAAGACTAGTTTCAGCCTGAGGCCCATCCCTGATTTATTTCTTGTCACAACAATGACTACTGCATATAAAATCTTTCATTGTATTCACACGATCTTTTCTGAAGATGTAAAGCCAGTATCTGTATGCAGTTTGCTTCATATTTCTTCCTGTTTGCGGTGGGAGCAAATGTGTGAGTTGGCATTGGTTAGGATTCCTAGCACTTATTGTGTAATTGACATCACGTGGCAGGTCTAGATAACTGAATGTATTAACAACTTATTCTAAAAGAAAAAGAGTCTATGATATTAAAACAAAATGAGGTATTTCCATTCTTTCCTCTTTATACAGCCTTTCTCTCATTTCCACACCAACCTTGGTCAACCATTTTTCCCCCTTTCGTTCAATAGATCTAATTTATTTCTAAGTGCAATAAATTAAATCTAGCTCACAACATTATAGCCTATTATTAATGAAAAGGAAATATTTTTTAAAATATAATCAGTTACCCTGGCTATACTATCCGATGCAGTTTTATTTTATTTTCCTTTGTTTCCTATTCCCTGCGAGTTTCTTTACTCTTGTGAATTCAGTACAACTCTTAAAAAGACAAAATAGAAAAGAATGACAGATCGACAGAGGTAAACATAAAAAACAACAACCATAATTTAGGACAGAATAAAGTAAATGTTATAATTAGTGAGAAGTTAGAGAAAGGCTTTGTTAACCTAGATGCCAGGTGATTGGGGTAACTTTCAGTGAGGACACGACACCTTGACCTTAAAGGACAGGGAGAATTCCATGCAGGGTGGAAATAATTGTGTCCTCCAGGCCTCAGGAAGAGCCCAAGTGGTGTGAGAGTGATTGGGGGTCTACAAAGTACAAGGATCACTTCTTGCTACACTAGCTGCCTTTCACCAATTGTTAGTTATCCAGGGCACCTGGTGACCAGAGTGGAAAGTGTGGGCATAGCGGAAAATGTGGCTGGAGGTTGGGACCATATTGTTAGCGCCTTGAGTAACAAGCAAAAGGTTTGGAGTTTTTTCTTCAGTTACAGAGGAGATAACTCTTGAAGTGGAAGAGATGATGTGGCCCTGCCCCAGGGCAGTGATAGAAAAGGGAAGGGGAGAAAGTCCTGGGGACAGGGAAGGCTGAGAGGGTGTCTTGGAGTTAGAAGCGTTCGGACTCTAGCATGATTAAGAATGACTATATATAAGGTTTTATCTCTGAATAAAGGAAAAACTTGAGTTGCAATAAATGAGACAGAGAGACAGGAAAAAAAGTAGGGCGTACCTAACAAGAAAGTAGAAAGCTTGAAATAATTATATTTTTTCTCTATACATCTCTATTTATCTCTGTAACTTTAAAGTTTCTTAAGCAATCTATCTGTTGAAATTGGTTTTCCTCTACCCTGGAATAAAATGATCATCCCTTCTATTCCAGAACGATTAGCCTACTTTTACGGTAAAATTTGAAAGTGAAAGCATCCTAGTAAGAAGAATATTAATCAACTTTTACCCAAGTAAGAAAGTAACTTCAGTGTTTTATTCTGAAAGTAACAGTGGACTTGCCAGACCCAATGTCCTGAAACCCCAAGTAAATATGAAGTCCTTTGGAATTTATAGACTACATGAAATGAGAGGATATTACATTCAAAACAAAACCATGATCCTGTGATGAAGCAGGAAAAATCATTCCCCTCAAAGAGATCTGCTTCTTACTTTGAAATTGAAGACAGAATTTAATTCAAAACTAGGTGACTCAGAGTCATTCAGGTGTTCCTTAAGGACTCAGTCCAAGAAGCCTGAATGTATCCAGAGTTACTGCATTTATTTTAGAAAAGAAACACACATATACATACCCAACATGGATTCCACACTGTAGTATTCTAGCTATGCAGACATGAAAGATGCAGACCAAAGATTTTATTGCCTACATTCAGCATCATTCTGAAGTCAGGCTCTGAGTCTTACAAGCCCTAAGCTCTTGATGTAGGGTTGAATTAGAAGCTGATAAAAGGAGATAATCTCTCTTAAAGGTGTAATTTACCCTTCAAGTACTGTCTTCCAAGTAAGTTAAAGTAGTGTCTTAGTGTGATGGTGGTAATGGTGCAGTTAACTCAACAATGAAAGACAGATAATTTTTTCTTTAGTATTAACTATATCTCAGATCATTGAGATGTTGATATATTGAGCTGTATTGTATTCCAGAGCCAGTTAAGATTTTAGAATTTTTTAAATTGCATTTTATAGGAGTACTGAAAACTGTACCTGGTGAATTTTTCTCAGATTCCTTTGATAGATAGGGAAGTAAGAGTTATCAGAAATACAGTAATGGGAAATAGTTCTTCTCTTATTAAAAATAAATTAGTATTTTTTATTGACTGCCATACTTTTTTTAATCCTCCCGAGAAGTGAAATTAGTTAAGAGGATGTATTTTCCACTATTAAGTATGGAAAATGCATGCCATTTTTGTTTCTTTTTACTACTATATAGCTTATTCCCATATATAGATTTTATTTATATGATAAATAATGGAATTTCTTTTAAGTTCCAACTGTTTTTCTTCTATAAAACAGCTAATTTTTACCCCTCAGGAGTTCTTTCTTCATTGATCTAGAAGATTCCCAATACACAAAATACTAATAGCAACAGTTTCTGGGACTTGGCTTTTCCTAATATTGCTAGCATAATAGAACGGCATATAATAAATAACTCAATGAGCACTTAGACAAAGGTGGGCATTTTGCTGAAAAGTGTGATTTAAGATGTGAAAATAATCAGACTTTTAAAAAGGCATGCCAGGCCTGGCCAGGGTGGCCCAGTTGGTTGGAGTGTCATCCGTGCAACAGAGGTTGCAGGAATGTATAGGAGGCAACCGATCAGTGCATCTCTCTCACACTGATGTTTCTCTCTGTTTTTCTCTCTCTTACACCCCTGTTTCCAATCTACTGAGTCAAAATGTTGAGTCACTAATTGTGATTTAGTTCCCTTTTTGTGTACAGTATTCCTGTGAGATTCTATACAGTCAAAGAGTAAAACATGATGCATTGGAGACTGAGCATAATACATCATCTTTGTGATATATTTTTTTAAAATAGAAGTCAACACAGATTTGAGAGTTTAGGAACAACAGTGTATTTAACTAAATCTTCCTATTCATCTTTTGGATAAGCCATCTAGAATAATTGCTTATTCATGTTGATTGCTTCATTTCCCTTCTTGGTATGAATGAATTCTGGCACGTTAGAAATTTTATGGACAGTGGATCTTTGACATACCAAGATATAGTCCAAAGACTTGAAAGTCCCAGAACTTTACAAAAATAATTTTAGCATCAAAAATATTCCCACAGTTACCTACTTTGCCATAGAGAACTATCTCTTTCTTAGACCCCTCTTTGCTCTTTCTTCATTTTTATCACTTTTTAAGAACTATCCATTGGCTCTCATTAGGGGGTGGGCATTTATCAGAAATCAACACAATATTTAATCCTTCTTGAGAGTTACTGGCGCACAATTAGAGCAAAACCTTCTAGAAATATGGACCTTGGATGATGGGCTGCGCTTCTTTCCCGCTACCTGACTCTCTGCCTTCTGCCTAAGAATGTTCAGAATTCAAATCCATGCTGCAGCAAAATTAACATAACTGTAGGCCAGTACTTTCAGCGTTACCATAAGTAGTTTCAATCTCCATTGCTAACTGTGTGCGTGCATTTGGTATTTTGGCAGATGATCTCAGTTATGTCTCTTTTCTGGTTTCTCCTCATGGTAAAATATGCTGATTAGCATGGGTATTTAGAGAGTTAGCCAACCCTCCTTCTTTTCTATTGACCTTCTTCTTGTTGTTCCTGTGCATGATTAAGACCTCTCCTCCTAGGTATTGCCCACATCCTGCACAAGGTGCTGGCAAACCAGTCTTAATAGTAGTATTAGCAAAAGTTTACTGGGAAGCCAGCACTAAAGATAATGGCCATAACCACAAGAACTTTTTAAGGAAGTTTTTAAGGACCATTCTCATCCATCTGTGAGAACAGATGAAATTTCTTTTATGGCTATTCCATGTTCCTTTGTATGAACCTTATATTTCTGTAGCATCCGCATGGGGGTGCTTAACTGTCCTATGAAGGGGAAGGTAGTGACAGGAATAAAAGCCTCTAAAATTTTTATTTGGCAGCTGTGCTTGATTTGACTCAGGATGTCTTTTTTGGGTTACTATGAATCCTACCGTTGTACAACCTCTCCCTTTATCTTTCCCCATCTCATTCAGTAATCAGTGTACAGGAAAAAATACTGTATAATGTGTGAAAATACCTGCATAATGCTAGCAGATAGCCTTTGTCAGCTCCTTGCTGTGTTTCAGTTCCAAATGTTTTATTATTTAATCCTAAGAACAACTTCATGAGCAGCATTATCATCTCCATTTTAAAAATGAAGGTGAAATGGGTTTCTTATTGCTCGGGCTAATACAGCTGATAATGGTGGAGCCAGGACTTGAGCTCGGACAGTCGGACACCAGAGCCCGTACTCTGAACCTCACTGTGCTTTCTACCTCCCCAAATATACTCAGGAAGCCAGTTCATTATCCTCGTCCTCCCCTCAGCAGTACCCATGTTCCTCCGTTTGCCACAGGCTACAAAAAGACTCATTCCTCCTGGTTCCTATAAGGGATATTCAGACATGATAGATTGAACAAGATTTTGTTAGAAAAATCAGCTTTCCTTAAGTACCCTTGAAAAGCCAATAGAATGAAAAGCTCAAAGTAAAGGCAGGAGGATAAAGGAGGAACTCGTCTTTCCTGACATCTAACAAAATAATCCCCTTTAATGTAGCTGGTTATACAAAACGCAGCTCCTGGTTAGCTGTCTGGTGTGCAGCTCCCAAGATTATACAGAATAGAGAAGGTGTGTAATTTGTCATTTGCTCGAAGCCTGAGGGGGTTAGTGCAAACACAAAAGGAAACATTATTTTAGGAGTCACTGTCTGACAAATTCAGACAACATTACTTTAGAAATTTAAGGGCATAAACTAGCATTACGGTTTTATTACAAGTATAAATCTGATTAAAACATAAGACTGCTTTTGAGGAGAAATTAAACAAGTAGAAGTGGGTGGTGAATTCCATTATTTATTAAGCATTTTGCCTCTGATTTTGCTAGACACTGCGCCAGACACATTTCCTGACCTCAGGGTTGGTTCTTAATCTTATAACAGAAAACAAAGTTCACACATCATACAGACCAGAGTGGGATATGTCATGTGAGAGAAAGAAAGTTCCACAGAGGCTACAAAATAGGGAGCGATTGCATCTGATTGAGGCATCCGGGAAAGCTTAGCATTTGAATGAGTCTTCAGGCGAGTAAGTAGCTCAAGCTCAGGTTTAAAGCCAGGATGGGCCTGGCCACCTGTCCTGTCTGGTCCTCACAAGGACCCTATG
>NW_006293001.1:1557773-1559470 GCF_000327345.1 Myotis davidii | reverse complement strand
GGGGGGGGGGGGGTGATTTTAACACCGGAGGAAAGCCTGGCCTTCACTGGGAAGGGAGGTGGCCTTTACTGCCTCAGAATTTGCCCTTGATGGAATGTGAAAAAGAGGGTGGACCCAAGGAGGAAGCTGATTCAAAGATGAGTGTAAGAGTTTGTGTCTAGGAAACTGGGAGTGTGGTACCATGAACAGATACGGGGATAGGAGAAAGGGCTTATTTTTATTCTTGCCTGGAAACTCTCGCCCACTCTCGGGAAACCTTTCAGATGAGTGCTTGTTTGCTTTGCAAGTTTATGTGCT
Organism: Myotis davidii; assembly: GCF_000327345.1. Classification (NCBI taxonomy): domain Eukaryota; kingdom Metazoa; phylum Chordata; class Mammalia; order Chiroptera; family Vespertilionidae; genus Myotis; species Myotis davidii. The sequence continues at coordinate 1,559,173 of NW_006293001.1, read as the reverse complement.
TTTGGTATGGTTATTAAATGGAAAGAAATAATGCATCAATTCCGCACTGGTGAACCTTCAGCGTGGAAAAGAGACTAGTAATTAAACATGTTTATTTGTCAGCTGGAATACCGTGAATGAGAAACTTTCAGTTGCTATAGTCCTTCTGGTCAGCAATGATAAGACCTGTGTATGCCTCCAACATGTCATTCTTTTCTTAAATTTTTATAGTTCAGTGTTAGAGGCTCAGACTTTTCAAAAAGTTGCTTTTTGTTTAATAGGTTGCTTTGAAACTCACTTGGTAGGATCATTTGGCTTCAGACTGGAAACTTTTGAGAAGAGATTTTGTATGAGAGCCATGGGACTGAGTGGGAGGGGAGGAGGATGAGTTTCCCTAAATGGGGTGTCTAGAATGAGAAAGGAAGTACACTCATAACACAAACAAACCTGACCAAGTGCATGCTCTACCAGGGGACATGGACCTCTCTCCTCCTGGGCGTCTGTGCACTCACCGACCTCTGGCCACCCCAGACTTAAACTTGCCTAACTTGTCTAGGAGATGGGGATCACTTCTCTTCTCATTTTCTCTTTATGCCATAGCATCTTCCTGCCTCTACTAAATGTCAAATGTCAATAAAGGAGCCTGCATGAAAACCAACATTTTTTGGAGTATCAGCACTTTTTATGCATAGTTTTGGATTTCTAACTTCAAAAAGGTCACTTTCTGACAGCATAAGGACTGTTGTTTTTTTAAAGATGAAACAAGAGGCAGTCATCTATGATCCCAGAAACAAATTCGGCTGCTAGCCCATTTGGCCAGGAGCATGGATCCTTTCCAAGGGTTTTTCCAAAATGCTTGATCTTCACCCCCAAACCTAAGCCATAAATTATGAAAATAGTATTTCCCCTTTGTAGGCAAAACTTTTGCTCCAATACTTAATCTGTTTATTGTGATTCTTTTACTTAGCTGGCTAGGTAACATTTTGTTTCTTAAATTTTTCCTATTATGTCCTTATTCACTATCTTTTTTATTGGCTGATACCATGCAATTAGCTGTTAAAAGCCAAACTCATTTAGTTTTGACGCAGACTTTTTTTTTAAAACTAAATCTTTATTGTTCAGATTATTATATAAGTTCCTCTTTTTTCCCCCCCATAACTCCCCTCCTTCCAGTTCCCACCCCACCATCCGCCCTCACTCCCCACCCACTGTCCTCATCCATAGGTGTACGATTTTTGTCCAGTCTCTTCCCGCATCCCCCATACCCCTTTCTTCCCCAAGAATAGCCAGTCCATTCCCATTCTATGCCCCTGATTTTATTATAATCACCAGTTCATTCTGTTTATCAGATTCTCAACTTGATTTTCAGATTCTCTTGTTGATAGATGTGTATTTGTTGTTCATAATTTGTATCCTCTCTC
>NW_006293001.1:1539752-1556748 GCF_000327345.1 Myotis davidii | reverse complement strand
TCCCGTTTTAGTCTGGGCCCCTAGAGACTCCCCCAGAACTGGAGCTCAGGGCCTGACCCCCCCTCCCAATTGAAAACGACAACCGCGCCCTCAGCCACCAGCCCGCTCCTCGCGCACCTCCGCGCCTTTGTATTTTCCGCACTGTGCCTCCTCTGAGACTCGGTATGCTGTTCTCTTTCCTTCTAGTTGAAGAATTTCCCCTCAGCCAGCTTTCCTGTGGTTCTGGGTGATGTCCGTTCCGTCTTTTAGTTATATTTTTGAAGTGGTTGTGCAAGGCAGCATTCTCCGGTATTTACCTATGCTGCCTTCTTGGTTCTCTCTTGACTCAGGCTTTTGAGGCAAAAGAATTTGAGCATTTGTTTAGCTAAAAAGTTTATTGCACTTTTTTCATCTTAGTCAGAATTGCAGAACTTTACATCTCTTCTAGTCCAGTGGCTATTCACGAGGAGTGCTCACCAGAATAAAATAGGCATGCCCAGGCCCTTCAGTAGATTCTGAGTCAGAAGAGTCCTAGAGACATGAATGGAGAGAGGCAAAGTAACATGCAATTCTTCTAAAGAGCACAGGGGCTCTGGAGCCTCCCATCTTGCTCTGCCACTTGCTTGGGCACATTTCTCAACCTCTTTGTGCCCCAGTTTGTTCACCTGTAAAATCAGGATCATAACAGTACCTACAACACAGCGTTTTGGTGTGGACTAAATGGGTTAATACATGCAGAGTGCTCAGAACATTTCCTGGCATGGGTTAGTGTTACTGCTAACATCATGTATTTTTCAAAGCTTCCAGGAGTTTCTGATGTTCAATCCCAGTTACAAGCTTCTGATTTAGTCCCTTGCTGTTCTAATTGGGAAAGCTGAGACTCAGAGAAGGTTAAATGACCTTCTTGGAGTCAAAATTAGGAGGTGGCAGGCCTGGGAATAGATCCCATTGTCTCCCCAGACACCCACCTATCTTGATTTGCCTCTTTACTTTGCAAGTGTGCATGTAAACTCTGCCCTCAGTTCTGCCCTTCATCGTGAGTGTGAAATATCTGCACTTCAGTTTTCTGCCAAAGAATTTTAACTTGGTCCTCTCCACTGCCAGGACTTGTCAAAGCGGTGGGAAGAAATCAGATTTATGGAGAATTTCCTGAAGGATTTATAGTGCCTTTGTTCATCACAGAGCTCCCCAACCTTGTCAAAGCACACATAGAAGAGGATAATGTTTGTGTTAGATTATACTGGGATTCCATTAGGTTACATTAGATTAGATTAGATTGGTATGTCAACAATCAGCAAGGCTGCCCAGGACCGGAAGTGACAGGCCCCACCCAGTCTCCAGGGGTTCATGGGATCAGTATCTTCATATTTGTAATAGGACAACTTCAGCTGGGGGTTTTCAGAAATGTTTTAGTACAAAAGCCCTTAGTCAAGAGAAACCTTTAAAAGAACTCCACATACAAATATTTCAAAGTAGCAGTTTTAATATGTTTTACAAATAAAAATTTATAACATTTATAAAATGCATTGGTGAGAACAGTGAGGCAGTTTTGATGAACTTGAACACTTGAGATTAAAACCCCTTAGCATATCCAGGTATTTCTGTATTTCATTTTAGTTGCACAGTATTAGGAAAAATGTTTATTCTCATCCACAGGTAACCAAAGGTAACACTTTTTTAACAACTCTTGAATTAATCTGATTCAGAAGCTAGAAAGGACCAGGAATTTTTTGTTTTGACATTGAATCCCAAATAATACAGCTATTCACAGGCGTCATGATAACTATAAATTCAGACCAGGAACCCCTAAAGCAAATCGTCAGTACCAATCTTAGTGATGTCACTTCATCCTGACTCACCTTGTAGGCAGCTTATGATTGTACAACTGGCTATCAGGCCACGGTGAGTGTGTATGCCAACTAGTTGTACCTGCTCTTGGCCTGTGATTTGAGTGTGAAGTATGTGTAGGTTGTTTGTATAATTCTATACGAATGGACATGTGCGGGCTTGAGTTTCCAGAATGCCCATGTAGAGTTACAGCTTTCCTAATCAGTGACTCATTTTTAAGAAGCAAAAATGTACCTGAAGAGATGGCAGGGCCCCATTTGTCCAGCGTCTGCACTTGAAGCGACTTAATATGAAGGTGGTTAGGGGTGTGTTGAAATTTGTTGTACAGTGTATTTGCTTGCGTTCCCTATTTGTTTTTGTATTGGAAGGCTAAGAAATAAAATTCAAATAAAAAACTGGTAGCATTGCTAAAGCACCTCTTCAGAGCCTAACTGAAGTGTGGATTTTATCCAAAGGGCTCATTGGGAATGCTCGTGTTTTCAAATATCTATTGGCATTTCCATTGCAAAGGAAAATCTGGTCCCTTCTCTTCATGACTTTGTGGATGTACAGCTGTCCTCAACTATCAGTAAACATTAAAATCAGCAAATATGCAAAATCATGATTTTCAGCAACTCTTAGCTTGATGGACACTTCTGATGGGTTTATTTTCCCTTCACTTTGAGCTCCATACATATTTCTGTCTTCTAATGTTGCTTATATATATATATATTTTTAATATATTTTATTGATTTTTTACAGAGAGGAAGGGAGAGGAATAGAGAGTTAGAAACATCGATGAGAGAGAAACATCGATCAGCTGCCTCCTGCACACCCACCACTGGGGATGTGCCCGCAACCAAGGTACATGCCCTTGACCGAATCGAACCCGGGACCCTTCAGTTTGCAGGCCGACGCTCTATCCACTGAGCCAAACTGGTGCTGGCTGCTTATATTTTTTTACCAGCAGTCTCAAAGTTTCTTGGAAAGAGGTATACTAATAAACAAATGTTTCTCATGCTCTCTATTTGACAATCCCATTCTCACTTGGAATTCACTTTGGCCTTGAACTAATTGTCCCTCTTTTTAATGTTTGAAGACTTGCCGAAATATCTATTTTAGCTATAAAAGTTGGTCTCACCTATGTTTCGGTGGCTTAACAAATCACAATTTAAAGTATTTGTTTCTAGCTTCTAAATCTTCTGCCGGCTATACATTTTTATGTCTCCTTTTAGTTCCTGACATCTATAACTATCTATATCTATATCTATTTCTATCATCTATCATCTATATCTATATCTATCATCTATCATCTATATCTATATCTATCTATGTGACCATCTGACCAACCAGCCAGTAGGTATGATGTACACTGACCACCAGGGGACAGACACTCAATGTAGGAGCTGCCAAGCTGCGGTGACTTGGCAGTGGCGGTTCTTGGGTGACCCCCCTGGAACCAGAGAGGAGGGAGCCCAATTCCTCATAGGGCCGCACAATTCCACCCTCGGCCGTGGGTTATATTGTTGCTGGGGGAATGTCAGCCCTGAAACCGGTTTACTGCTAAACTGTGGTGACTGCAGATGCAGTGCCACCCCAGGTGCGGCAGGCCAGGGGAGGGATCGAAGGAGGTTGGTTCCAGGGTGTGTCAGGCCCATCTCGCCCAGCCCCGTCCCGCCCTGGCCGGCCACCTTCTAATTAATTTCCTTTAAATGTGCAGGAATCTGTGCACCGGGACACTAGTTCCTTGATAAGTTCCCAGACTTGAACTTGAAGGAACATTCTTCTTCTGGAAGTAGGTCAACATTCCAAAGTTGTTAGAGTCTTTTCCCCCTCTCCTCTGCTTTTCTCTCATGGATGCCTATTCTAATAGCACAGCCTTTACTGGGTTTGCATAGACAGTAATGATTTATTGGTCCTAAGTTTTTCAGCATTGCCTCTGTTTCTTTATAGGGTTCATTCCTACCCCAATCTTCGTATATAGCTTCAATGGTTTTCTGGCTTCTGCGATTGCTAGACCTGGTTTCCTCTTTGGGTCTGCCACTAACCAATGTCCGGCAAGAAGAACTCTAAGGCCACATTGGTGAGAAATGAGGAGGTGACACTTCATAAGTAATCTCTGACTGCAGCAAATTGGGTCACCCCTCCTCTCTCCATTTGTATCGCTGTTTCTTTCTGAACCTCCCCTGCAGCATGATCTTAAGGAGTGCTGCTGCCACACTGACATGGTTGCCAGGAAATGTCACAATCTGAGCAGGTCTTTTCATGTTATGGACTAATATGAGCCATAAAGATAAACATCTTTGGGTGTGTGCCTAAAATCTGTGTTCCCTGCTGCTGCCCACATCTGCACAAAATGTACAGGAGGCCCTGTCTCCATATCCAGGTAAGCTCAGCTGCCCTGGCTTAGTGAGCCCCAGTGGCATTTTCATTTTACATGTCGTTCACAAGTCTTGGCAGTGACCACAAAACCCTATGCCATCTGCAGCTTCTCCCCTTTGTTTTTCTGACCCGTGTCCCTTTATTCTCCTCTACCACTTCACTCCAGCAGGGAGGGGTCCTCTCCTGGGTGGTTCTCAAGCCCACCAAGCCTGCTTCTGCCTGCCAGCTCTGGGGTGTGTTTTCTTCCTTCACCTGCATTGCTCCTTCCCGATCCTCCTGACTCACTCCCTCACCTCCTCCAAGATTTAGCTCAGATGTTCTTCTCAACAACTTTGCCTTAATCTGTCTCCACTTCATCTGGGCATTCTTAATCTTAGCCCCCCTTTCCCGGATCTACTTAACCCTTCGTATGCCTTAAGCGGCAGACTTTCCCCATTCGCCACACAGGCGCCTACAGCTGCAAACCTCGCATATCAACTCTAGCCACCCAACTTTAAAATCAGACTCATTAGTGACATCTCTGGGTTTGTAAAGAAAATTATGGCAACAAATTTGTAAATATTCTAGCGCATATGGAAGAAATTCCAAGGTTGTCCGGTTTTGGATGCGTGGCAATTAAATGGTTAATCAGGTGTCCTAAATGCCACCCTCTGACATACTGTGTGATTTACTTGTTTTTGCTTATTTATTGTAAGCAAATAACAATAAATATTTTTGAGGGAATGAATGAAATGCTTTTTGATATGGTACAAAGGAAAGCCAGATATTAGCCCGACTGTCTAATTGCAAAAGCATTGTTTTCTTGATAGCCAAACTGGGGGCTATTTCTGCATATTTGTGTGTCACACACACTCACACTCACACTCACTGAGCTGAGCAACTAAAATCTCAGTGAATGTGGATTACTCAGTGCTGGGAAAGCCATGGTGACAGTGGATGCTTTGAACTTGCCACAGGGACAAACTTTATCTTTCTTTCTCTCTCTCTTTCTTTCTTTCTTTCTTTCTTTCTTTCTTTCTTTCTTTCTTTCTTTCTTTCTCTCTCTCTCTCTCTCTTCTCTCTCTCTTCTCTCTCTCTCTCTCTCTCTCTCGTTCCCTCCCTCCCTCCCTCCCTCCCTTCCTTCCTCCTTCCCTTTCTTCCTAGCTTCTTTTATATCTCTCTAATCCTGTTTTTTAAATCTGCTTATTATCGTATATGCATAGTCTGTAACATCAAGTAATTTTGGTAATAAGGCAGGTTACAAATAAATAAATCTAAAAAGAAACGGTAAATAAATAAATAAGCACTTAAAGCCTTCAGGTCCTCCTTGATAACATCAGCAAACTGAATTGAGAAGAGGAATTAACATGGAAGTAGCAACAGGCTGCCTCATTTCCTCCTTCCTGGCAGAATTGCTGATAAATAAATGAGAACACTCTCTCCTGCTGGGCCTGGGCCTCAGAATCCTTCCTGACACAACACAACCACAGGCACTGCTACCGAGTTGGCATGTACCATGAGAGCTATTTGAAGCCCTTGGCAGATTTCTTCCAGCTCTGTAATCCAAGGAAAGGGAGAAAGAAAGGGTTACTCTCTCTTTTTCTAGGGAACTGAAACCTGGCTTGTTTCAGTTTTTTTGATATTTAATATCTCTGCATAAAGCATATGAACAAACCAGGGGTTTGTATCTCCAAGGAACCAATAACTGGGCCATTTTTTCAGTTTAGTCAAGAAATAGCTTATATTAATTAATTCCGTTTTCTGATTATAGAGTTTTACCTTACATGGATATTTTATATGTATTGTCAATTTTCAAAGCAGTAAGATACGATGGAATACATTTTCCTATCTGATTTAGGCTACACTTAGCACTTGCATTTCAGAGTCATCAGTAGGACCAATTATCGTTGAACTGTGCTTGTGATTGATTTCTTGTCAATCAGATACTGGATCTCCGGGTCATTTGCTCTGTTTGATCAGTGCTGGTTGATAGTCTTAGACAAGCTCTTCAGGCTCAGCCACCAATGAGAAGTTAGGCACTTGAAACAATTGACCTTTGTCAGTAAGCCACTTTTCTCCTGCCTCATTTTCCCTTTGCCCTGTCTTCCTTGCCATTGATTTTTACCTTTATTTTATCTGTGGGATATGCCTTTTAATAAGTCTTCCCTAGAACATACAGGTATATATGCATACATGCATATGTACATATATGTATTTATGTTTGTATATACACACATGCACAAGCTTACATGTTTGAATGCATACACCAGTGGATAAATGTCATTTTTACTTATGTGATTAAAATAATGAAAAAATAGGCACTAGAAATCTTCTCATTCATTTGGTAAGAGGCTATTTTAAATAAGACACCTTTTGAAATTTTCATAGGGAAAATTTGGAGAGTCAAATGTGCACCCTTTTTAAACAAAACAACAACAACAAAAATACCTGATATTGATTTTGGGTGGATTTATATAATGATTTCCTTTCACATAACATTTTTAATGGAATTGATGGCATTCTTTAATTGGATCACAATTAGGAAAACTTGTTTAAGGTAATACAATTAGAGGTAATGACTGTGTAGGCCATTGTTCTGTCCTTAGGATCAAAGCTCAGAAATGTGCCCCTGACCGTTCTCCATGAAATGGACAGTGTCTGATTTGTTGCTGTTTGTTTTAGCTCCTGTCTCAGTCATGAACTCTAAATTAAGACTGAGATAATGAATGTGCAAGAACTTTGTAAAGGATGAAACAGTCAATACAAACAAGATCAGAGGTATCGGGGCCTCGGTTGCTGTGCTGTTGTGCTAGATTTGAGATATTGCCCATGAAACGCAGCAAATCCCTTAGTTTAGCAGTGGTATGATTCATGTGATAGTATATGTGAAAGTGTTTTTATATGATGCTAGAGATAAATAGAAATGTAACCCTCAAAATTGCACATTCCACATGGATGAAAATGGTGGATAGCCCTTCTAGATGTTTTTACCCCTAATACTCAGGGTTGGTTATTTATGCCAGTACTTTATGACCTCCAGTGGGGAAACTGATTAGTCCTGCTACTGTCATGTGTTCACTACCATTCTACTCCATGCCGCGACCTGCACGGTGGGGTTCAGGATCTGAAGGAGGGGCCGACACAGATGAAAATGCTATATAAGAAATATGAATTTAGGAGGCATTGGGGGCCAGGTAGAGCCTCTTTCTTGAAGAGACACCCCGAATTCTGGCCTGGCCCGCCCACCTTTTATTTATTTGAATATACATTTGCCCATTAGCAATGCATACAGGCATAGCAAAGGTAAAGTTTGGTAAAAAGAATTATCAGGTTAGGGAATTGCGTTGAGCCACCACTATCTCAACACAACAATCGAACAATCAGTGCTTAGCGTCGGCCCTGCCAACGCCCAAGGTCCATCGGCCTTCCATGTTCCTTGATGCACTCTCCTGACAGTATCGGCAAGCAATGGTTTCCTGCACGCCAAGTAATTTTCAAGTTCTATGGTCTTGCTTTGTCTCCTGCATCAGTGAAATCCATTATTGTAACTATCCACTTCTACCACTGGATATCACATGGATGCTATCATTGGGAATAAAAATAAGGTTTAAAAATGCTCTTTAAATAAAGAAACACAGTCTGGTGTTATAACCATTACATGAAAAATTATTGTTTGAGAATGTTATGTGTGTGCAAGGTTGTGTTCACTTTGATGTTTATGTGATTTGAAATGTCTTGTGAGTAATATTCTGGGTTTTTCATTGAATCTTTAAACCATTTGAATTTATTGTAACTACAGAGCCAATAGCACATTGCTTTACCATTCTAAGTAATTAATTGCTGGTCCTTAGGAAAAGACATCTATGTTTCCACATCTGCATTAATATACAAAGCAATTTTATTCCTTCAGTTCAGAGTCACTCACTCTTTCTCTTACATTTATTTCTTACATGATTTAAGTTAAAGCACAAATAGCCTCTGACAATGGGGTTACACTTATTTTTCACTGGTGATAGGAAAAGATCTATTTTTATGAATTTTCTTTTGCAAAGTTTGCTTTTTTAAAAGAATTCTGCATAATAATTACATTTAGTTTAAAATGATAACAAACCCAAATGAAAAATAAAAGTTCTCTTTGGTGTTTTATTGGACGGCAGCTTTAAGGAATTTTGTTCAGAACTCTATAGTGTTAAGAGGATTTTGTTATTGGACACAAGATGACTAATTTCTGTTCTTTGGTTCTTCCATTGCGTTGTTTTGCCTTTGAAGTCTTTTATGAATGGCTTAAAACAAAGAGTGGTTCAGTCATAGTGTTAATCATTGAGAAAGTTAATGTGTACCCTCTCTCGCTTGCTGCTGTTTTTACCCTAACCCCACTCCTGTGTTGGTTAATATGTCTTTAGGAGGAAAGGACAGAGAATAGAAGCCCAAGCCAGTTTTACAATATGGTAACTCAGATCAACTTAGGTTAAATGTAAAAACAGGTAGAAAGGACATTTGAATATTTTCTGTAATTTGTCTGTATTTTAAGGATATGACCTGGTTATTTTATATAATTTTGATAAGTAAAATTTGCATCTCATGAAAGCAGATCATTGTTCGGAAGGAGTGACCAGGCTAGCTCAAGACCTGCACTCAGCATCTGGAGCGCCCACTGGCTGCTGTGCCTTCTGATTGGTCGGTGCCTGTCATACCAGGAGTTCAATATTCCTGGCACTTTGTCTGGGCTGGCATGTGTGAGTTAGAGTCCATTCTGATGGTGAATAGTATTGTACAGTTCTCTGATAAGAACTGTAAAGACTCACCAGAAGAGGTCAAGAGCTGAAGCTCTAACTAAATGTTTTTTAGAATGAATGGGCAGGCATGGGCGGATTTCCCGAGGTTGAGGAGACCCGAAGACTGGAGAAGTCTTCCCAGATTTGGAGAAAATTTATTAACTCAGCAGCTATCTCTTGAGAGTGTCTACTATAGTAGGTGCTGGAGATTCAAGGAAAAGTTAATAACAGTCCTTCACTCTGAACAGTCACTGTCTGCTTACGATACTAATTTTGATACCATGCTTGGCATAGCCTGGACTGTTAAAGTTTTACGCAGGGCATCATGAGGGAGGATTATTGCTACCGCTTACCATCCCCTTCCAGAGAGACAGTCAAAATATTTAACAATCAGAACAGGCTTTAACCAGTCAGCATAAACACGGGCAAACTATTTATTCTCACTCTGCCCACCCATGGGGAACTCCCCTAATTTTCTCAAAGGATTTAAAGACATACAGTTTAGCTGGGCTGTCCTCTCAAAGAATAAGCAAAAGATAGTGCATATGATTCGGTGTCAGTTTAGATGAAGAGACCTGATTTCAGACCTTGAACCTACCTACCTGTTTCAAGAGTTGGTTCTAAGCTGCCCGTCAGGCCTGCACCAAATATTTAAGCTTCGGTTTTTTTCATCTTTAAACTGGAAATGATGTCATATGGAATGCGAATGTCTAAGCTCTGCTCCAGGCCCCCTGCCTGCCCTTAGAACTCTTCCCTGTGGCCCTGATGGTGGTTACCAGCCTCTCCATGTGGGCTGCTCTTCCTGGCCTTGAATGTCGGTAACTCGCTCTTGCCTCCCTTCCCCATGTTTCCAGTTGCTCACTATAATCTGTTTCTGGGATGAAAATGTCTGGTATAGCCCTCTTTTCTGGGCTGCTCGCTGTCTTATGTTTTTGTCTGCTAGTCATTAGGACCTAATGTTGCATAGATTACTCAGCTTGGCATTGTGGGTTTTACAATGGGAAGGGAAAAGGGGTTCTACTTGCTCTGTCATTCTACTGAAATTACTGTGTAATCTTGGACACATTTGCCTGAAACTTAGTCTCCTTTTTAGTAAAATAGGGGTAGAATACTAACATTCTAAGGTTTTTTACAAGAGAGAGACACATAGCTTAGCTGTCATTTTGACCACCTAACCCGTGGGCACTCACAGGTGGATGTTTCTGTTGTCATCATTTTTTAAGTTAAGGATTAATGTTCCCTCACCAATCTAGTCTGGAGAGTCACTGCATACTAGGTTCAATTTAATAAACTTTTATTTGAGCCTCCACTGTGTGTCAGACACGGTACTAAATGATGGCAAGCTGAGATGATACTGAGCTGAACAAGAAGAGGCCCCTGTAGCCATTGTACCTAGCACTTACCCACCTGTTATATACCTGTCCTCTTTAGCATCTGGACTGAGTGCTGGCATGTAGTAGGCACTCAGTAAATAGTGGTGAAGTGTCATAGCTGTGAAATGTTTTGCCATCCCCATACACTTGCCTCTTGAAAATTAAAATCTGACCTCTTCCTTTTGAGTAGCTTGTTTGCATTTTCATAGAACCCATTAGCGTTTCCATATATTGTTAGAATTATAAATCAAAATGCTCATCAGGGCAGGTAGAACATCATACTCATGGGAAGGAATGCTGTGGGGCGCGGCTATAGGGTTAAGCCTTAGACTGACCTGTTGGCACAGCTTAGAGGGCACAGTCCTCTTAGCATAATTAGGCTTGACCTTATGACGCTCCTTAGATCTTATATGGGACGGAGACTAAAGAGAGCTCTGCTGATCATCTGAACGCTGTCTCCGTGTCCTTCGTTCCTCACCGACTCCGTCCACACCTTTTGGAACCCCTGGCCCGCTGGGGCTGGACCCTGGCAGAATGCAAAAATGTATCGACCCAGGTTCTGCCTTTGAGTAAGGCTATACTGGAAGTATCTCAGGAAGGTGTTTGATCTTAGGTTAAGTTTTCAAGAGGGATGTAGCCATATCTGTTGCCCCACCCAACATTGGCTTACAAGTTATTTATTTTACTTACTTTACTGGCTGTTGTGAAGACTGTGTGAGATAATTAGTGGTTAAAATATCAGAAATAGACCAGTTTTATTGATACCATGTTGACTTTTTTAAAAAAAATAAAACTTTAGGGTTAAAAAAAAGTTCAACCCTAGCCGGGGTTGCTCAATGGTTAGCATCAGCCCCTGCACCAAAGGGTTGCGGGTACAGTCAAGGGCAACATACCTCAGTTGCAGGTCAATACCCATCCCCAGTAAGGGCACATACAGGAGGTAACCAACCTATATGTTCTCTCACATCGATGTTTCTCTTTCTTTCTTCCCCCCCTCCCTTCTTTCCACTCTCTCTAAAAATCAATGGAAAAAAATATCCTCGGATGAGGATTAACAGTAACCAAAAAAAGACTATTAAATGGTAGCAACCATTTTCTTAATTCCAAGTTATTCAGAGGATTTGGCAACAAAGGATAGAATAAGAAATAAATACGTAGTTTTAAAACATACATTGTCAAGTTCTACAACACTTTTTATTTTTAATTTTTGTAAAAAAAAATGATTTTAGTGAGAGAGGAAAGGAGGGAGAGAGTGAGAGAGAGAAAAACTTTGATTTGCTGTTCCACTTATTTATGCATAAATTGGTTGATTCTTGTATGTGCCCTGATTGGGGATTGAACCTGCCACCTTGGTGTATTGGGATGACACTCTTACCAGCTGAGCTACCCAGCCAGGGCCCTACGACACTTTTAAAATCACTTTAACTTCATTCAGTAAATCCAGTTTTTCATAGCTCGTGTTCTTGTACTAAGAAATATGTACTGTATAAAGGATTTGCAGAATTAATAGCACACATGAAAATTAGCACAGAAACACTGTGGTCTTGCCTTAGGAATGAATTGTTTTTAGGTTTTATAAAGGGCTTTAGTTGTAATTATTTTAATGTCAAAGCGAAAATCATAAAACAGTATTTTACAATCTCAGATGCCGCACAAGAAGCCATTTTATATCATCCCTACTCCTGTTTTCTCTGGTTGATAATTAAATTTTACTCCAGGTGACTCACAGTGGAGGTCACAACTTCCCATAATGGCGGTAATGCACATTAATAACTGTGTGGTCGCCTGTAACACAGCCCTTAATTAGAACCAGTAACCCAATAGGTTTAATAACGAAACAGGAGGCCCTGTTGCAGTTGTTCAGTTTCCACGTGCAGACCTAGGACAGAGCCACTGCTGTACTTAGGCTACAAGAAGACAGCAGTGTGTGGCTAATGTGAAAATGCTCCCTAAAACCAGTGTGTCCTTTTAATGTGGACTTTACACTTGGGGTTTTTCCTTTTTTAATTTACGGCATCCAGAGAGAATTTGTGAAATACTGAAATAGACAGCCTTGATTTTGCTTTTAGGAATATTCACTGGAAATCAGGTTCTGTCTTAAGATTCCACAAAAAGAAGAATTATTAGCCCCGTGAGAACTGTGCTTTGCCCCTCCATGGATATTACATTTGATGGAAGTGAGCATTTTAAGCCCAGGCAGTGGCCTTCTGAGCGTGGCCTGTCATGGCAGAATTGCCTGGAGTCAGGGCTTGGTTTCATCAGTAAGTTTCCATGAGGTGTGATGGTTTCTTGGGTCTCTTATTCCAGTTCTTGGGAGATAATCCTTTTTTCATCTATCACTTGAAGATCTCCAGTTTGGATTGCAGTGGAGTTCTGACAATGTAAACTTCTTCCTAAAAATATTTTTTCCTTCTTTACTGCTAACTTGACATATGCCTTTTAAAGACTCTGATATGAGCAATGATGTGGATGCTGCAGGGTAGAAAGACTATCTGACCCCTAAGAACATGTCCTATTTCTGCTATAATGCTGCTTGAAGAGTCTCAAGAGGAGATTTAAATAAGTAGGTGGCTGGCACTATTAACAAACGAATGTAATGGCTTTCAATAATAATCTCATCTTGGTTTTCTTTGCATTATACATTTTGCATCTTTCAATAACTGTAAGAGACACTAGTGATGTCTATTTATATGTTTAAACATATATAGGAACATATCACTCAGGTGACTTTTCAAAAATTGAGATGTAATTGACATATAACATTGTCAATTAGTTTTAGGTGAACAACATAATGATTGGATATATGTATATATTGTGAAATCATACAAGTTTAGTTAATATCACCACACATAGTTACAAATTTATTTTTCTTGTGATGAGAACTTGTAAGTTCTCCTCTCTTAGCCACTTTCAAATATATAATACAGTAGTGTTAGCTATAATCACCATGCAGTACATTACATCCCCAGGACTTACTTATTTTATAATTGGAAGTCTTCCTTTTGACCACTCTAAGATGATTTTGCCCCTCAAAGTTTCGTGATGCCATGCCAAGCATTAATAGAAGCCATATTCTTCCAGGGGAAGAGTTAGATATGTAAGACAAATTTCTGTAAATGACAGTAATAAAACAGCTGCTCAGAACTCAGGGCATCTTAATTAGCCCTTTGAGCAACATGCTACTGTCATTGGATTTCCCAGGCAATTTTACCAGGTTTTAAGATCAAACATTAAGATTATGAAATGAAACATGTCATTGCTAGATAAAACAAGTGGTTTAAAAAGGTCTCACCAGGTTTACTGCACTTTTCTTTGAGAGAGTAAGTTTTGGATTGCGTTTTCTCAGTGTTATTAGTGGACCACATGAAGCATTTTAATTTAGTTTGTAAATGTTGAAAACATATAACTACATTGGCGGTAAAAGTTCAACTTTAGATCTTGCACACGTTCATCTACTCAAATATTTGAGATTTGAAATGGAAGGGAATTTGAGATGTGTGATAAAATTATTTGGACATTTAATGTGCCTTACTGGTTTGATTTAAAATAGAAAACAGATGGTAGTATAGCTCAACTGTCTTATCCTCTTTGTATTTAGGGATACCCATTTCTGGGTGCCCCTAAAATTGGGGAAAATATTCTCAGGTATTGTTTAATTCATATGTCTCTTTTTTGTGGTACTGTCACTAGATATATGGTTGGTTTTTCAGTTTTGATTTCTCCCTGGACCCTTAACTCTCCCCACCTTGTGGTGAACATGGGATTCCCTTGTCCCTTTCGGGGTGTCAGGATGGAGACTCTCTGTCCTGGACAGTGGTACCAAGTGGTCAGCTTCAGTGTCGGCGATGGGACTCAGGGGTCGGTGCCGGGCAGAGTGAAGATACCAGTAAAAGGATGTTTATGACAGTGCCATTTGTAATATTAAAAAATTGGGAACAACCTAAATGTTCATAAATAATTAATGTATTTATAATGTGCCCATTAAACTGTGTTATAATCATTACAGATCTTGTTTTTGAAGAATGTTTGAGGCTATGCAAAAAAAATCTCACAGTAAAAGATTCAATACTTACATATTCAACCTTATACCAATTTTGTTAAAAATTTTAGTTGTCGGCGAAACAAGTTTGGCTCGGTGGATAGAGCGTCGGTCTGCGGACTGAAAGGTCCCAGGTTCGATTCCGGTCAAGGGCATGTACCTGGGTTGCGGGCACATTCCCAGTGGGAGATGTGCAGGAGGCAGCTGATCCATGTTTCTCTCTCATCGATGTTTCTAACTCTCTATCTCTCTCCCTTCCTCTCTGTAAAAAATCACTAAAATATATTTTTTAAAAAAATTTTAGTTGTCTATTCACCCACTCACATACAAACAGTTTTAAAACTCTAATTAAAATTAATTTTCCAATTGCATTATCTTTTTAAAAATGAACATTTCACAGGAGAGAAATAGTAAAATGTGAAACTGTTCCTAATCGTTGGATTAAAGGTCATTATTTGTGGTATGACTCTATAATAGTTGGGTTTTTAAGTTGGCTTGAAGGTATATCATTCTTCTAAGACTTACATGTGTTTTAGAAGAGCATGTGGGTTTATTTTTTTTTTAATGCTATACTTTACTGACATACCTACAGGTGTCCAAGTTTTCTAAAAGATTAAATTAGAAGTTTCACCTTTTCATTAAGGGATGGACATATACTACTAATTTATTTAGCTCTGCCTTTAAAGTTGGGTTTGGTATGGGGGGTGGGAGAGGGTGGGAAGTTCCTGGATGGTGGTAGCTTGTATATCTGTATAACTTGCATATCAGAAAATTCCCGTTGTCCACATCTCTTTATTGTTGAATTTTCACCTGCTTTAGATCTTTCCTAAATGTTGTTGATTTCTCATACTCTCAAACCTCTTATAATTTCTATCATTGTTTCTTTAGAGATCTTTCTTTCCTTCGTTTCCCTGTGCCAAGTCATCTGGTGTGTATCTGCTGTTACTAGGTTGCTCATTGAGGAAGCAGAAGCCAGTGTTGGGCCTTCTGGGAGTATGTTTTGAGAAATTCTTACTTCTAGTGTCTTCCAGAATCTTACCTATAATATAAAACCCCAACGACCAAAGGGCAGATGACCAGAATGACCGGTCAACCAGTCTCTATGATGCTCACTGACCACCAGGGGGAAGATGCAGGAGCTTCCCCCTGGTGGTCAGTGTGCTCCCACAGCGAGAGCAGCAGCTCAGAGGGCGGGTCCACAGCCACTTGGATGACCAGGATAAGCGGCACTCCCAAAGCAGGCCCCAGTGCATGAATCCATGCACTAGGCCACTAATATTCACCATAACAACAAAGCCCAAAGATGTCCCTTTTTAAAGCTGTCAGTGAGATTCAACAGAATTAAAGATGTTTTAGATGATTGTCTTATGAGACTATTTCAATATTTTGGCTACCATTCTTTAAATAGTTGATCCATTAATACATTACAGAAAGGAAAATGGTATGTTTTAATATTTTTTCTCCAAAATAATATATGCTCATAAAAAATATATAAAGTAGTTTGAAGAAGGTTCTAAGAATCAAAATTAATCCCATTGCTAAAGAACCCCTCTCCATAGTTTATTTGTCAATACTCAAAATATGTGTATTCAGTTAACTATACCTGATTCATAAGGTCAAGATAACACAGCATCAAAGTTACATGAGAGAAAGAGAGGGAGGGGGGAGGGAGAAGGAGAGAAAAGGAGAAAGAAAGGAAGGGGCGAGACAGAGGGGGGGGAGGGAGGGAGAGAGAGAGAGAGAGAGAGAGAGAGAGAGAGAGGGAGAGAGAGAGGGGGGGAGAGAATGATTGAGATATGAGAACCTAAGCAGTACAGTGTTCTGAAAGACAAGGACATGGTTCCATAGCTCTCTGAATATTGTGAATATTTAGTGAGCACTAATGGTGGTTCACACATCACCCATCCAAAGATAATAAAATAAATGCCTTTATATGTAGTTCTTTGTAATAAGAAAAAAAAACCCTACAAACTAAAACTGGTCTTTTACTAACTATACCTTGTTGCTGTTTACTTTAGTCACAAAGGCTACTTCATATATATATATTTTTTAATTGTATCACACACGTGTGTCAAGATGTGTGCATATACCAGACATATTGGAGTTATTGTGCTTTTTCATTTAGACCCTATTTACACACACACATATATTCATTTTGCTATTTTGTACACTCTACTAAGAACCTTATTTTAGAACAGTCCACAGTGAGTAATGAAAACACCCTTGTGTTTCAGTTCCTGGCACTTTAGGAAATATTAATTTACAACTGCAGTTCCCAGAAATTTTAGCTCACCACAAATGATTTTAGAGCATCAGCATAGCTTTGTGATCTGTTTCTTTCCAACTGCATTAGAAACCAGGAAAAACAACGGGTCAAACCCATTGTTATCATAAACTTCAGAGGCTCAAAATAATTTGGTTTCCTGGAATTTTATATTGAATATTATTAAAGTAACTTGATCATCAGTTTAGAGTTTATGCTCGTATTGTAATGTTATTCATAATGAAAATAAACTTGTTTCAGTAAAACAAAATGAGATTTGTGACAGGTAAAGGGAAAAGAAAGATAACTACTTGGCTAACATAGCACAGAATTGTCCTCCAGAGTAGATGCAGCTGGCATCCTGGCTTTTTCTTTAACT
>NW_006293001.1:1529120-1539700 GCF_000327345.1 Myotis davidii | reverse complement strand
CCCCCACCACCACCCCTAGAGCTGAGGGCACAAGGAGGAGGGATGTGATTTGGCACAGGCAGCCTTAGTTCAGTCTGGCTCCCTGAAAGATCTTGGGCAAGTTGCTTTTCCTTTCTGACCTCAGTGTTCTCAGTCATAAAGTCGGGGGATTAAGTAAGACAACATATGTAAAATTCTTCCACCAGTGCTTGGCACAGATGGCATGGAACAAATATGGTTTCTTTCTTTCCTTTCCCTCACCTTCCGTCCTCTTACTGTTGAGTAGTTATTGGATATTCCTCCGTGCTCATTCTGTTGTCTGTGCCTTATGGCCACCATCTTTCCTTTTCTTTCACAGTTTAACTCTTTAAATCAGTCAGTTCAAACACCATTTATTGAGGATCTATTATGTGAAAGGCATTGTGGTAGAAAGCATAAGACATAAATGAACTAGAGGCCCGGTGCACGAAATTCTTGCACAGATAGGATTCCTAAGCCTGGCCGATGATCAGGACCTATCGGGACCTTCCAGCTGCTGGCCAGGGCCTCCCTTTCCTGAGTGCTGGCTGCCGGCTGGGGCCTTGCTTCGTTCCACGCTGCCCCCTGGTGGTCAGCACACATCATAGCGAGCGATAGAACTCCAGGTAACAGGGTCAAACTCCCACGGGAACACTGTGTGTATTAGCCTTTTATATATATAGATAAGATGTGGTTCCTATCTTTAATAAGATTGTGTGTGTGTGTGTGTGTGTGTGTGTGTGTATTAGAGGCCCAGTGCACGGATTTTGCACCAGTGGGGTCCCTCAGCCTGGCCTGTGGGGATTGGGCCGAAACTGGCTCTGTGACATCCCCCAAGGGGTCCTGGATTATGAGAGGGCGGTTCTCAGGTGATGCATCCCCTGAATCAGGCTACCTCCTCTCTGGTTCTGGGTGCATCACCTGAGAACCACAGCTGCCAAGTCACCGTAACTTGGCAGCTCCTGCATTGAGCGTCTGCCCCTTGGTAATCAGTGCGCATCATAGCTACCAGTCGAACGGTTGAATAGTCGCTTAGGCTTTCATATATATAGTTGAGGAATAGATGATAGACAGATTGGCAAATGGAAGGGAGGGAGGGAGAGAGAAAGGAAATGGGGGGGGAGATAATGCGTTTGGCTTGAAGTTATTGTGTATTTTCATTAAGACCCTATTCAGATGGACAGTGGAATGTACTGTCATGTTTTTTACAGCACACCTATAAAATTAAATTGAGTATTCTATTCTGTTACAATCAAGCTATTATAGCAAAGGAAGAATGAATGTTTGTTGTCTACCTGCTCCAGTTTTTCCAGTTGTATCATTAGATGGACTTCCTCAGAATTTTTTGTTATGTATCTTATAAAGATTTACAGAAAGCATTTTTACTGAGTTCATCATGTAATCATTCATCTTAAAACTGCCTTAACTTTGGAAACTTTAATTTCCAACTTATAACAACAGTTTTACTTTTCTGGATTTCTGCAACTTATTTTCTGCCTCACCTCTCCCTAAGGGGAGCTGTCACCATTTTACAATATTTAATAAGGAACACAGTCTTGGTACCTACATATCCTGTTCATTACTATCTCTAGAGCTTACTGCCCATGTCTGCTGTTATATACCAGCTGGGAAATTGTTCCCAGGACCCCATGTACAGTTGGGGACATTGCCACCTGCACAAGAAATGCCAGCTCCCAGGAGGCGTTTGGGGCCGAAATCCATCTCACACTTAGTCACCAAGTCCTATGCCCGACGTATTTCCTCCTCTCGTAGAGAGTACCTTTTCTGATCTACAAGAAGGTACCTTAAAGGCTAGCAGTGGCCCTGGTTGCTCCCTGAATATCATGTGGTGGCCTCATATGGTTAACATAGGATGTCTGAGACAAGCAGAGATCTTCGATTTGCAGGGCCAATTGGTTTCAGATTTAGTCAGTTCCTTGCTTTTTGACAGTGAATAAATATGTGGCTGTCAGCGCCCCCATTTTTTCCTTGACATAAGGCTCATAAAAAAATATGTACCATTCTGACATGTAATCCTAAGTTATCTGTGCAATTCCTTCCACCCAGAGTAGATGATGAAAACTCATTCAGAGCCCCAAGAGTAAGGATGGTGAGGGAAGACTTACAGAAAGCTCTGCTGTGTGCCCCAAGACTTAATTTATACAGTGAATGTAGCCATCAGTTCTTACCAAGTAAGTTAAAAGGAAAATAAATACTGCTGGAACTTTTCAAGTGTATCTTGCTATTCAGACTTCTCAAAGATCAGTCCCAAAACACGAATGATCATTATCTCCCTTACATCCGAGTTTAGAAAAATTACTTCCGAAGTGCAAAAGTTGGAATATTGTCCTAATTTGTGTCCACTCTAAAGCGACTGCCATAAGCAATCTAAAGTAGTATTGACCAACTGTGTAGCCATGATTTAAACTGTGTCAGGCTTTTATTTCCACTGGCAAGAGAAATGTTGGACTGTGGAGAGGCAACAGCCCACATACATCCAGATCTGTGCGGACACTGTGGTAGCCATCAGCACGTGTGGCTGTAGAGCACATGAAATGCAACAAGTCCAAATTGAGATGCAGTGCCACTGTAGAATCCACGCTGGATCTCAGTTACTTAGTAGAAAAAATCTTCAACATCTCATTATTATTTTTATATTGATTGCATGTTGAAATGATAATATGTTGGATATATTGGGTTAAAATATTAAAATTAATTTCATGTTTCCTTTTACTCTTTAATGTGGTTACCACAAAATGTAAAATTACATATGTGGGTCACATTTGTGGTTTGCATTCTATTTCTATTGGACAGCGCTGGTCTAGGTATTTCAAGAGAAAAGGAGGGGTTGGAATGCGCATATGATTTTTTTCATAGCCTGTAATTCATAAAATACAATAATTTGTTCCCTCGTTGCAGGAGACCTGGGCTTTCTCCCCACTATACTTAGGACACGAATATCATTGATTACATGGTCTTTCAATCCCATGGCTGTTCTGTAGTTTACTTAATATTTGGATTACTTACAATATTTCTATATATTTTCCAGTGATCTTTGTACACAATCTTAATAATTTCCATAGGAGAAATAGTTTTAAGCTGCTGCTCCAAATTGCCCTTCAAGTGTGACTAGCTTACTGTTACCAAAAGTTGATGCCTCTTTTGCCATTTCTTTGCAATGTGAGTTATCATCATATCCAATTTGATAGCATATGTTATCTCTATCAGAAAAACAACTAAATTTGACACTCTGACATGAGCTGCTCAGTGTAAAATAACAGAAAATGATGAAGGATAGCTTAATCTAGCCCACATTGGCCACAGGTATGAATTGATTGGTAGTCTTTGCAGAAATACAGCAGTCTCAGTGACCACTCCACATTATCTTTTTAATGAATGTCCGGTCCTCTTTGCCAGCCATGAGGGTCCCTAATGAGTAAATAATTTAAAATACATGGAATACCTGGCAGATTAGTCTTGTGGGAACCAATCCATAGATGTGCCCTGGAAGTGAAAGGAAACCAAAAACAGTTAACAACATTACGTGGAGTTTTAGAAGCACATAATGAAGATCCTGGGGAAAAGAGCCCTTCTCGACTGGGAAGTTTTTAATTGGCATGGCTACCTGGGATACAGTTACATCAGCATTGCAAGGCCAATTAGCCAAGAGTTCACAAAAATCTGTTCCGTGCCTTCTGCACTTGAGAACAAATGGAAAGAAACCGGGAACACACCTTAGCTTCCCTTCTTTCATTTAGCAAGAGTGGGAACTGGTGCGTGTCAAGAAATTGATCGTTGCTGTTGTCTCCAGAACATTAACATCTTTCACACACAACAATTTGAACAGTTCGCTGGGAGGTTGCTGCCCTGTAATTGTCATGTTCCAGGTTAGCTGCACGGTTGTAACAATAACAGAGGCTCAGCCAGTTGATGAATTGCTTGCTCCTGGACAGTTCGTGCTGCCTTCTCCCTGCTACTCCATTCCAGGAGTAGAGCTTGAGGATACTGCTAATCCTTATATCTCTGCATTTTTTCACTCGGTTGATTAGTTTGATAATAAAATAAATATTTCTGAAAATACCCCCCCCCCAAATAAATAATAGCGTATGCATACTCTTATCCCCCTTTCAGGCGATGTGTAGGTCACATACCATTTCTCCAGAAACCGTTTTTGTTTTGTTTGCTTTTCTTTTTGCTGAACTTAATGTGTATAAGCCATATTCTTTAGATTCTAGACATCTTTTTTTCTCTCCTGCCTGTGGGTGATAGATTCTAACCCTCATTACTTTGCTTTTTGTTATGTGATTAGCTGAACGGCTCTAGCCTTTACTTTCTGCGATGAATACAATTTCTCCTCATTCCAGAATAAAGTCTTAGGTATACATTTTAGCTTTTTTGTTTGGCCCTATGACCATAGTTTTGGTTTTTTTCTCCTTGAATTGTCTATCCTGTGTGTCTACTTTTATTTGTATAAACTTAAAACCTGTGCTTTAAACTTAGCCTGACATGGTGGCTAAAGGGATGAATTTGGGGTTTAAATGTTTTAGTTTCATTTTCCTGAAGTGGATGGATTGTGTTGCATTATTTCCTTGGCCCGGCACACTCTTCAGGGCACAGGTCCAATCTTGGCTCTAGTAACGGTCTCTTCCCATTTCAGCCAACAGTTTCCTTAACACACATTGTCCCTGGAAGTGGCTACTCCGTGAACTTCAAGAGGAGCCGGACCGGGATCCTTCTTTCCACTGAGCACCTACCGGATCCCCTTGTTTCCTTTCTGACCCCCTTCCTCCTGCAGAGCAGTGGGTAGAGGAGTCACTGTCCTCAGAGGCCCTCCTTCCTTTCTCTGTAGAACAGGACTGATCTCCTTTTCCAGGTTGTTGTGGGGCTTGGATGAGATACATGTGTGAAAGACTTCATAAAATGTCAAATGTGACAGTTCTTTAAAAATTTATCATGAAAACTAAACACTTGTTAGAGCTTCTCTCCTGGTTCTTACCTAACTGCCCACATGTCTGTCCTACCCTTGTTAGACATACCAATGCGTCATTCGTTAAGTCATTTGTTTACGCAAAAATGTTTGGTAGAGGTCCTAAAGCATTTTACTACATCGTCTTCTTTATTTCTGCAAAATCTCCTTGTGTGTTGTCTTGTTAGAGAAATGGGAATCTTCCCTACTGTAGGTATATTGAGGATTCTTCATGGAAAAGGATGAACGTATTTATGAAGCTGCATGCTCAAAATTACCATCATTGCTCAAAGTGGAATTTCAGGTGTCAGCATCTCATTATACATAGTATTAGAACAGGTGCTGTACCCCTCAAGTTTTCATCTGTTTTAAATCAATACACTTTATATCCCCGTTTTCCTTACAGTTCACCATTCATGCTCAAGAGTTGCATGGTTTCATCTCTCTGAAAGATTTGTTGGTTTTAAAGAGACTGGTTTGTTATCATCTCCTTAATTTCCATGGCAGCATCTCTCTGATTCTTCTGTGATTGCATATTACTGTGGTTTATGCCCAGTCACTAGAAGGGAATTTAATTTGTCATTTACTGGACCTAGAAGGGCTTATTCCTGCCCACCCCCTACCCCCTACTTCACTTGCCCTTCTTCCCTGCCCTGTTGCCTCTGAGGTGCATGCTTTGGGAAGGTCTAGGAAGTAAGCTGCAGCTTAAGGCTTTCTTTCTGAGTTCAGATGTTTGTGAGAGGAAACAAGCAGGGCCTGGGGTAATTAGTACGCCCAGGGAAGGCCAGGGTGTTAAGGGGGCAATTATCACCTTCCTCTGACACCGTTTGGGAGAGACACTGGCCTGATGGGGCCCACCCAGGTAAAAGCAAAACAGATACTTTGGTTCCGTGTAGTAAGTTGGGTACTTAACTTTTATTTAGGACTGGGTCTTTTATTTGATCTACCTTCTAAAATAGATACCATGTTCCTTACAAGATAGTGGGAGTTAGTATTATTAGGATCATAATATAGGTTATATATAATATATACTTAGTAAATAAGCTCAGGAGAGATAATCATGTCACATTTCTACTTTTCACTCTCCACTCAAGCTCAAACGACCTATCCTTCCCATCCCCACCCCCCAGGGCCTGGGTCTCTAGGAACAGTCAACTCACTTCCATCCAGGTTACCTTCTACCAGTATTTGAAGCCCATCTTAACCCCAGAGATGATACATTTACTCTTTAAAGTAGGAGGCACTTTACACTTACCGGAAAAGAATTATGTGTGTATGCATGTATGTATGTATGCACATAAACTATGTTGGGTCATGAAGCTCTTTGGTTACTTCCTTTGACACTATGTCATTAGTGATTTTATAGAATTACTAGGATCTTGGCTCCCTTTTGAGGATCCTATTTTTGCAGGTTCTACAGGAGCTTTGTAAGGATCTATAAAATGCTGCATGTATGTTCAGGACCCGTTTTAGGTTGGCTGTGTTAAGGGACAACGCTGCAAGGTTAAGGGACAACGCTGGACATCCGGGAAGCCAAGGGTTGTCTTCTGCTGACTCGGCAGGACAGGTGCCGTAAGTATGAGGAGGCAGGCATCCTTGCAGGTAACAATACCTCCTTCAGCTGCATCCCCGAGAGAACGAGAGGGAAGAAAGCTAGTCAGAAGCCTTATCCCTCTTCTCATTTTTTTCATGTTTATTTTTATTGGGAACATGGTCAATTCATACACAATTGTATGGAATTTATTGGGCTGGTTTTGTCTCAGTTTATAACTTGAAATTAAAATAAATAGAATGATGTGTGAGGTATGGTGTGTTTTTTTAAGGTGTTTTCGCCATTATTCTTTTACTCAGTCATTCTGTCTACATAACCATTATTCTTATTGACATTAATCTTATCGATCATCCAGTCCAGTCCCCTTCTCAAAGCAGGGATCCCAATCTGTAACCCATCAATCCGTCATCTTTTAGTAAATCCCAGATTTTTGGATTTTAAGGACCAGTACACTGAACAAAAATGATTACAGTTAGAGATCTCATCTAGAATCAAGATTTTATTTTGTCAAAAAGGACACACCTGAAACAACCATCATCTTTCATCACTATTTCATAAAAAGGACACTTTAATAGCAAAAATGTAAAAAGTATATCATCTTAGATTTAACTTTTTGAAAAATGCACCACACTTACTTTCCTGCTTACCACTCACAGACTGTGGGTCTTGTCTTCTCAGGTTAGTTTTGGGAGACACTTCTCTGCAGCAGCATAAATAGACCCACCCTAGATGGTCACCTGGCTCCGCTTGGACCCTACCAAGGGCAGCAAACTCCACATCCTTCCTCAGAGGATGCTATTTCTAGATTTTTGTCAGTGGTGCTCGCTCTCTTCTGAGAGAGCTCAGACGAGGTAAAAAGAGGTGTCCAGGACAGATGTGTTCCAGGCAGGAAGCACTCGATGAAAGCAGGCTGTCATCATTCATGTATTCTTTTGTCTACCCCTTTCTTCTGAATTTTGACAATCTCCTATTTGCCGGGCACTGTGCTGCAGCCTGATGTACAAAGAGGAAGGCAGTCCAAGGGCACACGTGTCACGGGGACGCAGACTTGCAGGTAGTGCGGCAGTTGCTGGGTGTCGCACCTGGCTCTGTGGAGACACGCTGCCTTGGGCACAGTGCAGAAGCAGGGCTTGGCTCTGCCGGGGTAGGTCAGGAAAGGGTGCTGCTGGAGAGCCCTGTTAAACAGCGGCTTGCAGAATGACTCTGAGTTTCCCAGGTGATGTAACAGCTTAAAGGTCAGGAAGTTAAGGTGGAACAGGGCCGACGCGGGGACTTGAATCAGGACGTCCCGGCAAGCTGGCTCTCTGTGAGTTTGCTGTGGCTGTAACATGGGGAGATGGAGGGCAGGAGGAGGGCTTCAAACAGCAGAAATGGGCTGGGGGCTAGAAGTCCAAAACTAAGGTGTCAGCAGAGCCATGTTCCCTCCGAAACTTGGAAGGGAGAATCCTTCCTTCCTTGCCTCTTCCTGGCTTCAGGTGATGTGCCCGCAATCCTTAGCATGCTGGCTTGCAGCTGTGTCCCTCTGCCTCCGTCATCACATGTCACGTCTCTATCTGTGTCCATATATCTCTCTTGTAAGGACACCCGTCTACCTTGGATCAGGGTCTACTGAAATGACCTCATCTTAACTTGATTATATCTGCAAAGACCCTATTTTATAAGATCACAGTCACAGGACGGGCTTTGGGGGAACACAAGCCCATAATGATGGATGTTGGGAATAAAGGCCCAAGAGCATAAGTTCTTTTCATGTTGGAGATCATGTATTTTTCTCAGTGTGACCTAAGTCTGGTGTTTTGTTTGTTTGGTTTTGGCTTTGTTTTGTTTTTCCTTCAGGGAACTTGAACTTGTTCCCAATCAGAATAGATCTTTTTCATGTGAATAAGCCAAGGCTTTCCCTAAAATTGTACAGTTGATTTTCCCCTCTTGGAACACATATGGAAGACTTAATGTTTTTCCTATTAAATATTATAGTGTTGGCTGTGGCCAAGTACTCATTCTAGCCTGTTGAAATAATTGAGAAGTATTTATGTTGACGTCTTACATTCACCATCCCCCCTAGCTTTGGGACATTTATATATTGAATAAGTGTGCTATCATTTACCAGATTTATGTCCTTGTTTAAATGTTAAAAGTGCTGGCCAAGAGCAGAGCCTTGTGGCACGTCACTCGAGGCTTTTCTCTGTGTGACTGTGGCCACACTGACCAGCAGACTTCAGCTCAGTCACTAGTTTAACCAGTTACCCCTGCATCCAAACCAAATGTCCCTCTTCCCAGACAGCCTCCAGGAGCAAGTGGTGGTTTGTACTTAACTCAGATCAAAATCGGCCGTGCCGCATTCCCAAGCAACCCCTGACTTCCCACCTGACAAGGTTGTGTCAATAAGAGGTCCTTTTAGCCCTGACCTCCCTTCACAGTCCCTTTATTTGCATGGATAATCAGAGCATCTGGAAAATGCAGTGAATTCTAGCTAGCTTGAGAGTGAGGCATCTTATCTCCATTTGGGATATGGTAATTTTGCAAAACTGATACGAAAGTAACTTCCAGCATTTGGTTCTCTTCCATTCTGTCCTTATATCTATATATATATAAAAGCCCAGCGACCGAATGGCGGAATGATCAAAACAACCCGTCACTATGACGCGTACTGCGATGGCCAACCGGCCCAATCCAGCCCTGATTGCCCCCCCAACTGCCCACGGTCCCTCCCCCGGCCCAAGGCAGGCTGGAAAGGACCCCACCCGTGCATGAATTCATACACTGGGCCTCTGGTATAAAGATAATTCCCTTCTGATTTTCTTAAGTGTAAAGACTATAAATTTTTAGATCTGCACTACTCTGATTTTAGAGGGGTTGTTTATCTTTATCTGCAGTGTCTAAGGGCAGCCTTATTTGGAGGTAAACCAGTAGGAAACCAATGTGGGAGTCCTATTTATCCATTTCCATCAGATCCATTCTGAGAGCCATGACCATTGTTACAAGTGACCCTTGCACAAAATAATCTAAGTGTAGAAACATCAACTGTGCTGGCAAGCTACAGTAGCATTTCCTTGCTTATATCATCCAAGTGTATTTTTTTAACTAGTGATGCATTAATATTATACCCCAGATTTCTTAGAGCTGAAGTGACTAAAATAGATATTTCGTTTCCAGTCTGTGCTTCAGACTGGCTTTTCAAGGCCGCGGGCAGTCAGGATTTATCACTTTAGAAAGGGATAGACTGACTGCATTTGGAAATCAATACCCTGGTGCGGTGCTTTGGATCAAAGCCAACGTGAGTGTTCAGTCTAGGAAATGTCCAATTTGACTGCTGCCTTCTGTAGCTTGTGTTAGAATCAAGAGACCTTTCTAGGTAATTTGCACACTCTTGTTTAATAGTTTCAGATAACTCTGTTTTGCTTCAGAGAGCATGTTTACTCTTACCCTCTGTCACGCTGTTCTTGTTTTGAATGAAGCCGTCATTTATGGTTTTCAGTGTGGGAGTTTAATGCATTCCGTTTCTACAGACTCTGACACAGTCTTTTGGTTGTGTGTGTGTGTGTGTGTGTGTGTGTGTGTGTAAAAGATTTCTAGTTTTGATTTCTTTTAAAAGAAACAACAAATGTAGAGATACTTGAAAAACAATCTAGGAACAAAAACTCTTCTAAGTTCTATAGTTTTCTTATTGATACTAATTTTTAATCCCATGTTAAACTCCTAAATGACCTCGGTTCCCTTGTGTGTTTTTATAACTAAATTGGTATAAAGTACAAGGCCAGGTCAGTTTTCTAAGGCAAAATGTAATATTTCTCCTCTCCCCCTCACAGCCAACCTCTCTTAATTCTCCACACCAAGCATTTTCAGGAGGGAAACTATATTATATGTTTGTTTCATTATTTCAATATATTGAGCGGATACAATATACAAAGAAATGTGCTGAAAAGTAACATAAAATGATAGGCCTAGCCCTGGCTGGCATTGCTCAATGGTTAGAGTGTCGGCCTGCACACTGAGGGTTCGACTCCCGGTCAAGGGCGTACCTGGATTGTAGGTTCGATCTCCAGTCTGGTCAGGATTTGTGCCAGA
>NW_006293001.1:1516360-1529072 GCF_000327345.1 Myotis davidii | reverse complement strand
TTCTTTAATACAGTTGTTAATCATTTGATATATTGTTAAGTTTATTTATTTTTGTTTCCAAATTTGAAGTTAAAAAGAAATATATTAAAAAAAAAAAAAAGAAAAGAAAATCAATGGGGAGAAAATATTCTTGGGTGCAGATTAACAAAAGAAAAAAAAGGTAGGTCTACCTTTTCTTAACATTTTGTAATAGGACCGCATCCATATTAAGGTAAAGAGGTACCTAGTTTAGTGCTGTCATGTGGTTAGAATCAGAAGGACCATTACTTGAAGGGGCATGGCAGAGAGGATAACATCTATTAATTATTGAATATCTATTATGTGTCGAGCACTGTGTCAGACACGTGACAATAATCTTTTGAGGTAGAGGTTGTTATGCCACTTTACTGTCTGGGTTACTGAAGCCAGACAGCTACGCCGGCATCACAGAGCTTGTCATTGGCCAGATGAGAACTTGATGATAGGCCTTTGGTTGCAAGTCTATCTTCTTTCCAATATAACATTGTCTCCCTTATGAACATGAGTGAAGTGCTATATAAACATGAAGGTGAGGTTATCAAAGCAAAGAAAATATATTATAGGTTTTGGTGGGAGGGGAAGGGAATGTAAGAAATGTTCAATCATTGTCACTTCATAAATTCAATTTAGAAACAAAAGACCACTTTCTATCATCAAATTGCCTTCATTATAAAAGTTAGACATTAGCCAGTGTTTGAGACTTTTAGGGATTCATGTCCGTGATAGATAATCTACATTTTACTTGCAAACTTCTGGATTCCGTTTTCAGTGTGTGTCATTTTCCTATGGCATATGAGTACTTAGGATCCGTAATCTGGGTCTGGCCCTCTGGCTGCATCTGTAAGTGCTGCCGAACAGTGACTTGTGGCAAAAATAGTGTCATAAGATGATGTAAATGACCCCTTGTGCTAGGTGCTCTTAAAAGACCATAAAATAGTGTGAAGCTACTTTACTTTGATTGCAGACCATAATAGACCTGATGCTAAGCGATAATAGCAAGTCTGTGTAATAAATCCAGTGCTTTACAGGGTGCTTTTTATTTAGAAGCGAGGTATATGGTTTTCATATAATATGACAAAAATGCTTCTTAGCCATTTTATTGGGGCAGTTTTCATGTACATTCCATATGAGTTATTCAGTTCAAGGCATATATTCAATAAACAGCATCAATTGTTAGTTTTGTGTAGCATTTATAATGGATTAGCTGTGCTAATGGTTTCTAAATTTAGTCAGAAGAGGTTATTAACCCCAAAATCGGGGTGCAAACTACCAATGTTATTTGTATTCTGAAAGGTTATGTTTATCTTAAAATTTTAATGTTATGAAAAATCAGATGTAAACATATATATTTTTTTTTCTAGAAAGATAGGCTATTTTGTCCCAAAGCTTCTGTAATCTATTCTTCACCAGCTCACATGCGATAGGGCCACCAGTCTAACTGAGGGTTAGACTACTTAGTGATGGTCTGAGCTTCTGCTAAGTCATCTCTTATCTGCAAGCTCTTAGGTCTGTAATTGCAGCTGAAACTCACTGTCCTTTCTAGGGCATCTCAGAAAAGTGAACTGTGGTGGTGGTACCTGTTCTCCATCTTTTCTACATTCACAGAGACAAGCCACCGGCTTTTCATAGCACAGATACCATGGGTGGTTTTTCTCAGAAGTCAAGTTATGCCCTATGGCTACTTCAAAGAAGCCCTGTGTCTTAAAAAAAAAATTTTCTGTCCTTAGAATTTTTCCATTTGTCTTCTAGCTCTTCTTCATTATAATTTATTGAACTTGAGTGTCATTGCTTGAGTCAAAGATCAAAGAAATAACAATAACATAAAATGTGACATCTCTCTCTGCTAATTCTAGCCATAAGATTTTCATTAATCTTACTAAAATCTTGCTTTCGTCATATCATTCGGCAGTTGCAAAACCTCTGACACATTCTGTTCCCTAACTCCTTTTCTTGGAGCCCAAGTCCTCTAAGGACCTTTTCAGTCTCAGCTTGCACTGCCTCCCACACACAGGTGGCATTGGATTCTTCTGTTTACTAATATTGTCCTCCATAGCTCACCTGAATTTCTGCTTTCCCCAAAGTCTTTCTTGCTGAATTTGACCTTTATCCTATATTTCTGCCCTCTTTCTTTGGCATTCACCATACAAGATCACAGTAGTCTTAGTTATTTTTTTAATATTGAAAATGCCTTACATTCTCCCAAAGATTGCCCCCCTTGATGGCAGGAATGGTATCTTATATATATCATAGGCCTGGGTGGTGAAGGGCATACTGGAAACGTGCTATAAATATGTGTGGGTTGAATTCTTGGTCTGGTCTCTTTCTTGACTATACTTGTGTTTCCTGTGTTTCATTGGCCTTCAGCACCCGGTTTGCTTTTGACTTTTAGGGCTGTGGCAGCTTTTCCTGCCAGGCATTTTCCACCTTCAAATCCTGGCTCCTGTTCCAGCTGCATAAGATGTCACTTCCTCTTCCATCCCAGGGACCAGGAGTCACTGATTCAGACACACCCAGCTGTTCAACACAAGTGGGATGGGCAGTTATCAAATAGGAGAGTTAAGCCAAAACTACTGGAATGAAAAGTGGGATATCTTTAATATTTAGTCTTCTAGAAACATTGAAAAATCTCCAGGGTCAGAAAGAAAGCTTTAGAAAATCTTTTTGGTATTGATTGCCTAATTTTAAAATCTACATGTCTTGTATCTCATCTTCAAATGCTTACCACCTCCTATTCCAAGTAAATGAAGTAAATGTATCCAGCAGAATTATTCAAGGTAGTGAGGTTTCAGAATACAAGAATAAATGACTTTTCTACTTTTCCATTTTTATTTCTCCAACAAACCTTTCTATCAGGAAAACAAATATAAATAATTTATATTTCCTTTCCTTCCCCAATTCAACCACTGTTAGAAGAGCTAAAGCAAATTTTAGGAGATCCCCTTTTCCTGGGAGGCCATTGAAAAAATAAAGCAGCAGAGAAAGCAAGTTAGAAAATTACATATACAGTATCATTTTTGTGTGGGTGTATATGTATGTGTGTGCGGTTTGGAAATGTGCAGCAAATTCAAGATGGGAATTACTTTGAACCTTTGGACGCATCTGTGTTTGGTGACAAAAGTTTCTACAAATGTCAGTCAACATTTTGGCCAAAGCAGACTTCCTGCCTCCCATCTCTGCTGCTTTAGTGGGTCCATATTCACTCAGTTTCACATCTACGTAGTGGGAGTCATACTGTACCTACTCAAAAGACTGTTGTGAAGTTTTAAATAGATGACCTAAGTCACTTAGAGCAGTGCTTGGCATCAAATAAAAGCTGTATAAGTGTAAGCTGTTGCTCTTACTATTCCCCTGAATTAACTCACTAGGTCAGTGGTCGGCAAACTGCGGCACGCGAGCCACATGCGGCTCTTTGGCCCCTTGAGTGTGGCTCTTCCACAAAATACCACGTGCAGGCGTGCATGTACTATGCAATTGAAACTTCGTGGCCCATGCGCAGAAGTCGGTATTTTGTGGAAGAGCCACACTCAAGGGGCCAAAGAGCCGCATGTGGCTCCCGAGCCGCAGTTTGCCGACCACTGCACTAGGTCATGCAGGGACTTTCCAATGTTGATGCTCATCTGAGAGCCACACACTCAGAAGTTTTGTGTGTGTGTTTCTCATTTCTGTCCCCTATCTCTCTTTCTTGTGTTGTCCATTTGCACGGGCACAGCATCTGTCACAGGATGGGCGAGTTCCTCTGTGACCTTCAGAGACAGTTCAGCTATTAAAACAGACAAAACCATAAGCAGTATCCTATCCTCTTTCAGTCTTAAAATCTTTTATTGTTTTACCTTCTAAGTATCTACTTCTTACTGTTGTTTCCTACACACATATGCTTCTTCAGGTTTAATAATGTTCTAACACAAACACTGCAGATGAGTCCATGGTGCCTTAAATGAATTTACCACTGGAATGACCAATGTTAACATAACTTATCAACCATTATCGCCATCTGTCGGCGGTAGGTGGAGTGGACACCACTCTGAAGAGCCTTGGCTTGTAACTGGGAATGTTCAAAAGCTGCAGGTTCCCTGGTAGAGGAATGAATGTGTACTAGTATATGTGAACGCATGCCTGTGCACACACATGTGTGATCACATTGGATAAAGTCTATAACGATTTTCATCAAAATGTTTTAATATTTATATCCAGGACTTCAATTGATTTTAGTGTTTCAACCTACTTTTCTGTGTCTTCTAATTACAATAAGTATGCATTTCTTTTGTAATTAAAGTGCATTAACAAGAAGGTAGAATTTAGGAGGAACTAAATGATGGGGTAGCGGAGAAAATAAGCTTTATTTACTAAATGCAAACTAAAGTATACTTAGATTTTATATTACAGCAGATGAAAGAAGAGCTATAAATGGAAATGGTAGGGGGAGGATGGCTTAAGTTTTGGTGCAAACAAAAGAAATTTTGGTAGATTCATAGCAAAAGGTTTTATCAGCCAACTTCACTTGGGCCAGTAGGTTTAAATGTGAGTTTTTACTTGTTATCCTCTCCCTTTGAAATTCTAATTATTGTAGTAGTCTCTTAGTTACTCTTTATTCTTTTACTGTCAGAGCTTTCTCTGGAGTGGATTATCTATTCTTAGCAAAGAATATTATATTCAGGTAGTCAGGCCTGTGGTCTGAGCCCTGTTACTTTGAAGCTGGATAAAGGCCAAAGAATCTTTATATTCACATTTTCCCATAAAACTCTACAGCTTGCTTTCTTGGGTACACATCTCCTTGGTGTTCTGAGAGTGTGAATTCTTACATCAGGAGGCCTGTTTCTCCAAATATATTGTATGTCCTTGTTACCTGATGTGTGTTGCTTGTTTTTTTTTTTTTTTTTTTTTTTTTTTTTTTTACAAATTAGCTGAAAAGAGGAACGGGGGCGGAGGGGGGTGAAAATCCGGTTGCTTTATTAGTTTTTACCCAGGTATCTGTTACTCTCACAGGCTATGATGATCAGCAGTAGAATTAGACTAAATGCTAGCCATCTGTCATGCTCCCCCTCCCCTTCCCATCCCTTGTCCCACCTTATTAAGTCTTACGGCACTAAAATTGGTAAGGGGAAATGGTGGCCTCCCTGAACCCTGCCACCTCTTGTCCGTTCCTTGAGGTGCCATTTGATAGACAGCTCTTCTCTTGTATTCTAGCTCCTTTCTCGTATCATCAGAACTGCTTGTTCTGTCCCCCAACATGGTGACAGCATCTCCCGCTGAGGCAGAGTCTGAGTGATGGAAAGTTTTAAATCTTCCAGGTATTTTAATGAGAACCTGTTGTGCTGTGAGTGGTAGAACTGAGTGGATGGCCCCAAAAAGCAGAGATTTTAGGAGACAGAAACCCTGCACACCCTTTGGTAACTGCGGAGAAGCATCTTCCTGATCCATCAGATTGCAGGGAGGCCAGAGTGAAAACTGTCTTCTGAGTTTCTGGGTAGTCATGGTCTTTCAGTCTTAAACCACAGATGGTGATGAAAACCACAGTAGGAAGTAAAACTGATACATTTCTGAACTCCTCCTATGCTCTCCCCCACCTCCCCCCGAGACACACACACACACACACACACACACACACACACATTTATCCCTCTTTCAACCATCTACTACATGTCTATTTCTCATGTTTAAAACAAAAACAACTTGGAAAATAAATCTATTCCAATATCGCAGTGGAAGAAATCTTCCATTTTGTTCCTCTCCTTTCATACTCTGTATAAAGAAAACATTTTTTCAAAATTATGTTATTGATAAGTTACAGTGAGAACTTAAACACAATTCGTTTTTGAGTTTTGTGGTTATAGGCAAGGTCTTAGATTCAAAACATTTATGAGCATTTATCTTCCTATTTGCAAAAATGGGAGTAACAGCACCTACCTCATAAGATTGCTGTGAAATTTGTTAAGTAAGATCATACATACACTGTGCCTACAACTTAGAACTGAGTAAATATAACCCTCTTTCTGGTTTCCTATAAACGGCCAACGAAGTGGTTGAGGGGATATGGGATGGATTCATAGAAAGACAGTGTTTGAACTAGTCCTTCACATTTAAGCATGGGTGGAATGAGGGAAATGTTTAAGGTAAATGAATACAGCAGACAGGGTTGGAAGGACTAGAGGCTGGAGGCAAGATAAACGATCATGTGCTCTTTGCAGACATCTAGGCACAGTGAAGGGAAGGAGCTAATATTAGACATATGTCGGAGACAAAACCCAGAGGGTTGTTGACTGCCTGGATTCAGGAATGTCTAATAGATGACGTCTCGCTATCAAATGAGAAAAGGGGAGATAAGAAAAGATGTTTGGGGTTCTTTGAGATGGGATTTAGAAAATAGTGGGCAGGAGGTGATATTTAACTGGATATTTAATTATCTTAATAAGATATTCAGATATTTAAGTTAAAAGAGGAAGAGACAAAAACTGAAACTTCGATGGGACTTTCTTTTTGCAAATATGGAACGCTTCACTTGCGCAGGGGCCATGCCAACCTTACCTGTATCCTTCCAGTTTTAGTATACGTGCTGCTGAAGGGAGCACGCACTTTGATGGTATTTGAAAAATATCGGAGGAGGGGTGGTGGTTAGTAAGGAAAAATTGACATTTTCATTACAACCTTGTCGTTGTATGAATTTCCTAGGATTAGGAAGGGACTGAAATAGGAAACATGATGAAAGTATTTGGTTAAGGAGGGAGAGGAGGAAGCTGAATGATCCAGGAACCACTGAAAGAAGGCCCAGAGGTGAGTGAGGTCCCAGGAGAAGGCAGAGGCAGAGAAAGGTACTGGTCCCATAGATGTGGAAGTGAAGAGTAATGTCAAATGTAGCACAGAGATCAGAGAACCAAAACCAGAAGGGAGTGGCATGGATTGAGCATCAGTGCTCCCAAGGGTCCTTTTTCTTCTTCCCACATTCCCTTCCTCCATGTCTTCATCTTTTCCATTGTTAGTGGGTAGAGCAGAACCAGAAGATAGAAGGCCAGCCTCTGACCTTCTCTAAATTTCTTTTCTTTTCTGTTTGGTTCACAAAAGACCATGTATTCTGCAACCTCAAGTAAAGTCTCTTAATCTCTGTGATTCTCAAACCCCTTATCCTAAATTGGAGTTATACCAACCTTCTTCCTTACTTCTGGAAAGGTAAAAGTCAAGGACACAATCTGAGAACATGTTAGCTAAAATTTGTACAAGTGACAGAATGCAGGTAAATATTAAGCATGTCAGTAACCTAGGGAGATAAATGATTGCTAAAAGGTGGTCTTTAAATCATGTGGGGGTTTTTCTGGTTTGCAGATTTTTTTAAATTATTTTTTTGTAAGCTCAGGGACCTGTGTTAAGGTTGTTATTAATACTCAGAATCTCTACGGGGAATTAAAGGTGTTTGTGCAGCATTATGCCCCTTAGATGTAATTGTCATTTGAACTTTAAATTACCTTTACTTTCATGCCTGCTTAGTAATCATTTGATTACATGATTACACAGAGTGAAATTTAACTGAGGGAGAGAGGTGGCTCAAGCCACTTGTTTTGTTTAGATAAATGAATTTCAGCTTCTTCGTTGCATGAAATAGGAACCTACAACACTCAAAATGCTTTAAAATGCTTTACACAGATACTTTTTATTTTCTAAAACTTTTACGAGTCTTTTTAATCCTCAAAATCAATCATGAGAAAGCAATATTAGAGAAAATGTGAAACTCTTAAAGTTTATATAAAGAGAAGTAAAATTTTGGAATTTACCCTGTATAAATGAGGAAGTGAGTCTCAGATACATGAAGTAAATTATGTACATTACCCAAACTCACAATAACTTTTAAGAACTATTTTTAAAGCTTTCTTTTCTCAGTTTCTAGAAGACAAACATAGGTAGCAATGCTTTACATTGTGGTCTGGTCACTGTGAAAGGGTGTAGAATTAGTACATACATTTCAACAATACTACCATTTCATTTTCAGTAGCAGTGGACTAAATTTTAATGTTCTGAGTTTTTTCCTTCTTTCCCCCAACTTCCATTTTACATTAATGAATTTGAACACATTCTCATAAAAAATCTTATACAACTAATGCTTAATTTCTCATCCATTGTTTTCTATTCTTGTCCATTTCTTGCATGCATACAATGCATGTTAGTGATATATTATTATTACTGAGTTAAAAGAAATGTGAATAAGCTATTTATGAATAGTTATCAAAATCTTAGGTATAAAAAGAGCTGTGTTAAATTCATCAAATGTGTTAAACACATGCAAACGCACCTTTCTGTGATGATCTAGAGCTGTGTAGTGCTGTTTGCAAAACCTAAATGAATGGGTACAGTGCAGGCATTTTCCCCTCATGATCAGTTTTAAGGTTGTGTGGATCATAATATTTTCCTTTAATAATTCAGTAGACTTGCACTGGGCTTTTTATTTGACCACAGACATACTAGTGTTACTAGAACAATTTGTATGTTTGTTCATTTGTTTATTTTAGAGAGGAGAGGAGAAAGAAAGAGAAAACATCCATGTGAGCCCTCGCCAGTTTTGCTCAGTAGTTAGAGTGTCAGCCCGCAGACTGAAAGGTCCTGGTTTCGTTTCTAGTCAAGGGTATCTACCTGGGTTGCAGGCTCAATCCCTGGCCCCAGTTTGGTTGGGTGCATGTGGGAGGCAACCAATGGAGATATCTCTCTCTCTCTCTCTCTCTCTCTCTCTCTCTCTCCCCACCTCCTTTTCATTTTCTCTAAAAATTGAATGGAAAACATATCCTCAGGTGAGGATTAACAGAAAATTAAAAGCATCAATGTGATGCAAGAGAAACATAGATTGGTTACCCCCTATAGGCACCATGACCAGAGCTTAAACCTCCAACCTGGGTATGTACCCTGACCAGGAATCAAACCCACAACTTTTTGGTGTATGGGACGACACTCAACCAACTGAGCCACCTAGCCAGGACAGAAATTATTTTTTATAGAGCTTATATCCCACTTTTTAAAAAAAATCTCGGGATTGTTAGGTAAGTACCTCACTCCTCAAAGCGAAACATCAAACTATAATCCAAAGATTCCAGTGGGAGGACTAGCCAATCCCTTTTTAACTTCAGTTTTGAGTTTAGGATTCTCATTTCCTGTCCCCTAGTAAAGAACGTTTTGTACTTTGAAATTTGCTGATGTTTAAAAAGTATGTGTGTTCTCTGGACATTAATAAGGGTTCCTTGATTCTAACTTTTCCCCCCTTTTTGTCTTTTAGATATGGGAAAATAGTCTCCACGAAGGCAATTTTGGATAAGACGACGAACAAATGCAAAGGTGTGTCTCCTTGGCTGATGGCTTGCTCAACCGTAGCTTTAGAAAAATGATGGATTTGTAAATCTGATCTTTGGTTTCAAAACTACCTCCATTTTATTAAAAACCAAATCTTACATGTCACCCAGTTTCCGTCTTGCACAATGTCAGCATATTGCTTACGTTGGTCCCTGGTCGAGTTTTGGCTGGAAACTCAGCAGCAGCTAGCAGTTTGCCAGAATCCCAAATTTGACGCCAGTGGAGTTAACTTGCAAAATACTGGTTGGCATTTAGCCCCTGCTCTTAAAAGGAGAGTGGAGTTAGAAAATAGCTTTCTTTTGCTGAGCCTGAGGAGATTAGAGCCGCTCACTGAAGCCCACTGGACTGGACTAAAGAACTGAAAAGATTACATATTGTGCAAATTGGCTCCATTAATTAGAATAGAGTAGTTTTAAGCAGTACTTAATTACATGTTTCAATACTCCCAATTGTTCTCTGCTGAATGCCTGTTGACAATATTGGCAGCAGGGAGGAGAAAACCATTTTCACTGACCAAATGGTAATAAGGAGGGGTGGTCATACGCCCCTTTGAAATATGCTGCTGCATTAATTTGATGCACTGACCTTCAGTTTTCTGTGTAATTAGGATGAGCTCATCCAGCCTCATGAGCTGGAAGAGGCGTCTACAGTAGGCAGCCCTGATGTTTCGTGGTTCTGACTTTTAATGATCCAGCATCTTAACAATAGGCATGTGATTTCTAGGAAAGGGGAAGAATGGAGTCAGCTGACTTTGAGTCTAACTACTGACCCCATGAATGAAATCAGGTTGACAGGAATAGGCAGAGAAGGCAAATCTTCGAGTTAATTAGACCCCAGTTTTTCAAGTAGTGGTGACTGCTGTGGCTTAGCACAATGTGAAAAAAGGCAAAGAATGTAAATGAACCCTATGGCAGGGCCTGGCCTTAGAAGCCAGCCGTTTCCTTTAATCTAGGCTTGAAGTGGTTCATTGTATTTCCGTCTCTTCTTCGAAGCTCTTAAATTTAAAGGAGCTATTGTTGCAAGTATCTAAGCCCATGTTTAATCAACATGGCCCATTAAGGCAGTTTTGCCCTGAGACAGTGAATAGAGCTGCTTTAAGTAGAGTGGTACTCAATAAGTTTTTTAATTTAGAGAGCTAAATTCTAAATTGAAATGTTTACATTGAATTGCCAAAATTAGTCTTATTTAACATATTTGTCAGTGATTTGGGAGAGCAGGGACATGGAAAAAAATCTTTGCATTTTATAAAGAAAAATGGACTGTTGTATGTAAAACAGGAAGCTGATCTCAAAAATGACTTTCAAACCAAGAGAAAAATCATAGTAGACAAGTGGCTTTAGAGATTTTTATAGTCTACCCTACCTTTTCACCCACGGAAGGAAGGGAGGGAAGGAGGGAGGAAGGGAGGAAGGGAGGGAGGGAGGCTTACAGTGTGTTAAAAGCAGAGCTGCCCTGGATAAGTGAGGGACAGGACCCAGAGGCCTCCCTGGTTGAGTTCTCCAGCACAGCCCTACACTGCAGACTATTATATACACTCTTCTCCAATGAGAACCTCTTCCATAGAACCCAAAGTTCCCCCAAATGCTCAACACAGCCTGGAAAAGGTATGACTAAAAAAATACTAATGCTAAATCTAACATATTGTCATAATACAAATCCATAACAGCTGGAAAGACAAGTGGAGAGATTTGTGGTGCTTTGAAATAAGGGTAGAAATAAATTCAGAGCTGATTTTTATACAGCGTGTATTGAAACCTTTGAGATACTGCCTTGGGGGGTGGGGGCTATGGAGAGGGGGGTGATAGAAACCGTTCAGGACTCTGTCTCACACAGGCTTCACGAATAGATGTCAACAGGTACCTGTTGGGTTGGTGGGTCAGCGAGAGAGTAAGCTAGAGGAGAGAGAGTAAGCCAGAATTCATGTCCTAGGCGGGATGGATCAGGACAGCATGAGATCTTGTCATGCTACTCAGGACAGTTTAAAACTTATGAATTGCTTATTTCTGGAATTTTACATTTAATGTTTATGGACCATGGTTGACCATGTTTAACGAAACACGCAGATAAAGCGAAAGCGCAGATAAAGGGGGCCTGCTATACATATGGCACATTCAGGAGCCTCCTAAAAAAACTTCCAAAGGATTGATTGATCAGGACACTGATTGATTATTAATGCTTACAGAGTTGCATATGAGATCGGAATACACACACACACACACACACACACACACACACTCACACTCACACGTAGAAACGGTTCATACCAAAGGAAAAATAGAGCTAAGAGCAGGAAACATACAGTTACTACAGAAATGGCTCTGTGTTTCCTAGATGCCAAAGCAAAAATAGAAAACATAGCTATTTCCATGGCGCAGTCAATGAGACCCATAGAACCTGCGTAAATCAGAGTGGTATGCCTGTAGTTGACTTGACAGTGACATAAGAGAAATGGAAAGCATTAGGTTGCATGCTTACCTTTTCTATGTGTTTTCAGCTCATATTTATGAAATAATTGGAATGTGGCTGGAAAGACCAAAAAAAGGATGTAAACAGTTAAATAAAATGCAACCATTATAGGTTTTCCTAATAAGGAAATAACAGATGAAGGAATACTAATAGTAGCTGAGAGGATAATAATTTTAACTACAATAACAACAAAATTGAGATCTTTCGTTTATCATCATTTAATGACAACAGCAAAATTGGGGAAAGGAGGACTTAAATATCCATCAGCAGGAGTTACATCATTTCAGTGAAGTGGAGTGTTCATTTATGACCTGCTTACATTTGTGTCTGGTAATAAAATATGTACACAAGTTAGAGAGAGAGGGTGTGTGTCTCCTGAGAGGGTTGCACTAACAGCAGATTTCTAGAAAACACCCAAAATACCTTTAACCTGATTACTAATTGGGCAGTTGAGGAACATTCTCTGCTTTTACTGGGATCAGCCTCCTTTTATTTCCAACCTGGCTGTTTCTCCACTTCTTCGTCAAATTAAGCCTTATTTCAGTTCCATTCAGTTCCAATAGAAAGAAGTTGCTGCTTATTTTAGCTTTAACACTCATCTCTCCTAAAACATTTATTTCTATAACAGATAGTCTATTTTATTTCATTACAATTTACTTGGTTACCAGGCAATATTTTTGGTACTAATATTGCACACTGACCTTCGAACTATTTCCAAGCTTTCTGTTTGGTCTTGTTATAAATTTTATATATATATATATATAATGTTATAATATCTATCTATACTAATAAAAGGGTAATATGCTAATTAGACCAGATATCTTCCGGACAAAGCCTCTGGACAAAGCTGGGGCTGTGAGGGAAGCCTGGGTCCCAGGTGCCAGAGGGAAGCTGGTGCCAGCAGGTG
>NW_006293001.1:1515836-1516275 GCF_000327345.1 Myotis davidii | reverse complement strand
CCTAAGCAACCGTTAAAATGGAATGACCAGAACGACTGGTCACTATGATACATACTGACCACCAGGGGGCAGATGCTCAATGCAGGAGCTGTCCCTGGTGGTCAGTGCGCTCACCCTGTGGGCGTTGGACTCACAGTTAGTGAAGGCAGCTGCAGCAAGCGAGAGCCTCTCCCGACTCCACGGCAGCACTACCAAGCAGTGGCAGCAGGCACAGTGGGTGGGGATGAGCATGAGCAGCACGGTGCCTGGCCTCAGTTCGGGCTCCTCCCTGGCCACCGGCCGCTTGACAAATTGCTATATCCCTTGGGGGATGTCCGACTGCTGGTTTAGGCCTGATCCCCGCAGGCCAGGCTAGGATCAGGCCTAAACTGGCAGTCGGACATCCCCCAAGGAGTCCCGGTTTGCGAGAGGGTGCAGGCCAGGCTGAGGCAACTCTCCC
>NW_006293001.1:1515272-1515816 GCF_000327345.1 Myotis davidii | reverse complement strand
CCCCCCCCCGCCCCCCCCCCCCCTCCTCACAGTGCACAAATTTCATGCGCTGGGACTCTAGTCTATAAATAAATGATAGAACTGGCCCCTCTTCTATGCAATCTCCAAACAGTGCTTTCCTTTTACAAAATATTTTCATCATTTAAAATTAAAATTAATTTAAGCCCTGACCAGGTAGCTCAGTTGATTAGAGCATCATCCCAGTATGCCAAGGTTTTGGGTTCAATCCCCAGTCAGGACACACATAAGAATCAACCACTGAAGGCATAAATAAGTGAACAAGCAATAGATGTGTCTCTCGCTCCCTTCCTCTCTCTGTAAACTCAATAAATAAAACTTAGAAAGGATTCAGAAATCTCATCAAAGTCTGGCCACCTGCTGGAAAATTGAAATTGGTCCAGGTCATGGGAAACATTTCATTACATAAAAGTTCAATGGAAGGTAAAGCTCAGGAGAACCTACGTGCACTTTTCAACACTGACCCCCATCTTCTCTCTTTCTCCTCAGGTGCTGTTACCCCCGTATGATGATGCCACTGTGACCT
>NW_006293001.1:1501502-1512681 GCF_000327345.1 Myotis davidii | reverse complement strand
TCCTTTCCTGCTTCCCAAACCTGTGTTTTCCCCACTCTTCCATTAGCTCACTAGCTGTGGTTTAATACATGGCAATGTGACTTTTAAAAACCTTACAGTATCCTAATTAATTCACGAGAGAGCCATGGGCGGTGATGGGTCCCATACCCCCTCCAGTGTGGAACGGTAGTAACAGATGAGAAGGCTTCCTGACCTCACAGTGCTGTCATCTGGTATTGAATTCTCTGGCCAGACAGAGAACCTCTCCAGAGCATCCCACCCTCAAAACTGCGGGAGTTCTTCGAGATCTTTCACCACCATCACCACCCCAATTGATCTTCTCTCTCTGGTCCCTTGAAGCTAGAGAATACATGTCCTCAGGCTGCTGGCCTCAGCTCCAATACTGTAAGGGTCTGTCTTCAGCCCTTTCTCCTGGGACCTCCTCACCCTTCATGGCAGCCTTCTTGGGAGGTTCTAACACAATGCTGGGCCAGCGCTACCTGGCATGCCCACATCTGAACGACATTTTTGCCAACTATCCATAGGAGAGTAGTTACTTCCCAACAACATTTATTAGGGCCCTTCAACCCTCAAGTTCAAGTCGGACATTGACCCTCCAGGTCCCACAGAACACAGTTCAAGTCCCCTGATGGTGTGTTGAAGCCCCTCCTGTTTGAATGGTGGTGATAGGAAGCAGCCCCCGGGGTGAGACTCGGGCCATTACTGTGTTTCTCCACAGCTGTATTCATTCTCAGCCATCCAGCCTCTCAGAGACAGGCAGGAGGTGGGTGGTCAGCCAAAAGTCCCAAACCAGTTCTCAGCCAGCTCTAGGCAGACTCTCTTTAGGTGGTCTGGTTTCTCACTGAATGTGGGAGTGCCCGACACCCACTGTGATGTGTCCTCTGCTGAAACACAGAAAGAGGCCTATTTAACAACCAGCTACAAATGTAGAGGCCTTATTTAGACTACACTTACCTATGCATCTTTTCAATGTCTGTGCTGTTAAGTACCGTAGTTTATTAAATATACTCTGTTTTGAAGAAGTCTTTACAGTGCAGTTAGTCAAAACTGGACTGGATGTAATGGACATCAACCGTATCCTTTGAATGCCAGCTTTCCTGTGAGTTGATAATGGGCGCTGTTCAAAGACCTGCTAAGGAGGCTTGGTACTGTTAATAGGCTAGAAAAATGATCCCATCCCCCGTCATCTGGAGGGAAAGAACCATACACAGGTTCGGAGCCACTGGCTGTGTGCCAACATTCTGCACCTTATGAATTTCTTCAGGTCTTTGTAGGATGACTGAGTTTCCTGGATCAGATTTCTCTGGTATTACATCATCAAAGTTACAAAAGCTATTTTAAATGCTAGAGAGTCCATTGATCTATACCGTTGAAGCATAGATTTAAGTATTTGGAGTTAACTTAGCCCCTTCATGTTGCCTGGGTAAAGGAACACCTGCTACATACTTTTTTGGAGACACTTTTTAAAAGAAGTTTAGGGTTGGGTAATAAGGGACCCATCACTGTCCACTTTCCTTTATGGAATTGATCAGGATGCTATGAGATGTTGACAATTCACACTCCCATGTATTAAAGGTTTGTTTTGTTACCTAATCAGGAAAAAATTAAGAGGCATTCTACTAGAGCAGTGATGGCGAACCTATGACACGCGTGTCAGAAGTGACACAAGAACTCATTTTTTTGGTTGATTTTTCTTTGTTAAATGGCATTTAAGTATATAAAATAAATATCAAA
This sequence comes from Myotis davidii, assembly GCF_000327345.1. Lineage (NCBI taxonomy): Eukaryota > Metazoa > Chordata > Mammalia > Chiroptera > Vespertilionidae > Myotis > Myotis davidii. The sequence continues at coordinate 1,510,947 of NW_006293001.1, read as the reverse complement.
AATATAAATCTTTGTTTTACTATGGTTGCAAATATCAAAAAATTTCTATATGTGACCCGGCACCAGAGTTAAGTTAGGGTTTTCAAAATGCTGACACGCCAAGCTCAAAAGGTTCGCCATCACTGTACTAGAGTCATCCAGGGGGTAAGAGAGAATATATTGTTTGACACATTGGCTACCTGGGTGGAAAAAGGACTCTACACACACTCAAAACTGAATTGCAAAACTGCCAATAAAGAGCATTAAACAGCCCAGCCTGTGTGGCTCAGTGGTTGAGCGTCAACCCTTACATCAAGAGGTCACAGGTTCAATTCCCAGCAAGGGCACATGCCTAGTTCGAGGGCTCAAGCCCCAGTTGGGGGTGTGCAGGAGGCAGCTGATCAGTGTTTCTATCTCTCCCTCTTCCTCTCTTTCTAAAAAAAAAAAAAAATCAATGAGAACATACTTTTTTTAAAAGAAAACATTAGACAACAATGACTATTTTTACATGTTTTAATTTCCAGTGCCTTATTTGGTACCTGGCATATGGTAACTATTGAATGATTGTTATGTTCTTAATCAAAAAAGCCAATTAAGTGAGAGGAAAATTTTCTTTTTAGGATGGGCAAATATCCAGAATTAAGAATGGGACATTTAAAAATAATAAAATGATCTCTGTCCATCAAGTACCTGATGATACTTATCAAGAGGTTTTCCCAAAGTCTCAAGGCCAATCCTGTCTGTGTTACACTTGGCGCTTATTTTAAATGCATGCATTTTAAAACTAAAACACTTGAAATCTATGAAAAGAAGAGAAAAGCTCAGATAATGAGCTAAAAGGACATAAAACTCAAATCAGCATTAGTGATACCTGTTAGTAAAATGACTTGTACAGGCCTTTCAGCAGTGCCTCTTAAGGCGGGCTTGGAGTCAGCAGATCATCATATGTAATATGTCTGGTGGTAACCTTGCATTCCTCCCCGCCCCCCACCTCCCCTCGCCCCACCTAGTAAATAGGCAGTTAAAGGAGCAGGAGTTGAATTCCCCTTCCTCACTGAGGCCTACCATGCTTCAGGCAGTTTGCATTCACAAGCCCGTGAGCAGCAAGCAATCTGCTGGTTGGTGAACCTATTCAGTACAAGAGAAAACAGATGTCTGGTCTTCCTGCCAAGTCCCCTTCTTGCATTTTAGGAACCATTCCACACGCACAGGGAGGTTTTTGTTAATTTCTTTCAGATGATGACTGAGTGCCTTACACCACGCGGGACGTCCGAGTCCTGCTTTTCTACTCAAATGAACATTAGTAGCCATTTATCCCTCTCATGGCCAATGTGGGATCCAGTTTTCTACTTGTTAGAGAAGCCATTGAACCCTTTTCATGGACATAAAGAGGCCTGTTGGCCCCATTTTTATGTTTGGCTACCCATAATTTATAGAAGAATTGTGTTTTCAGACCTAGCATTGATGCAATAAAACAGTTATGATTGTCACTGATATTAAGGAAACTAAATTACCCTCATTCAAGAACAACCCCCCACTTCTTACAAATATTATATGTTTTGTTCCTGTCAATGGAGGGTAATTGGAATGCATGGACACTTTGAGGGTTAGATATTTCTGTGGCCAGTGCTGCCAGCTTGGAATTTTATATTGTGTGTGTTTTTTCATTATTGCGACAGTGTGGTCACTAAATAACATTAGTTCTAAGGGTCATCCCAGGTGAAAAACCTGATTGAGTTGTTGGTATTGAAAACAAATATATTAAAATCATAGAAAATATTAATGTGTGTTTATTCTATCTCACTATCAAAGAATGAGTTAAGAACTCAGTTTCTTTCTGGATTCTGATTTTAGTGCATATTTCTTTCTTCATTGGTAAGTTTTCAAGGTGAGTCAAGACTTAAAAAATATTTTTTAAAAAATATTTTAATAATAGAAGCAACTCTAAAACAGATGTAGAAAATAGTACCTACATTGTCAGTCCTTTTAACAAACTTTACATATGACAAATTCTATGAAATTCTTAAATATTAGTCATTTATGTTTTTATGATTATAACTTAAAATGAAAGCCCACAATATTTATTGTATAGATTTCTTATGTAACATTTTTTTTATGCCATATCTTTGCCCAAGGCGTGTTTTAATGCTCTTTAATGATGGGGTTCCCAGCTGTATTCTAAATCTGACTAAGCATGATTCAGAAATCTTCCTAATTAGATAGGTTTAATCGTATTAATCTCTGCCTCCAAAAGCTCCACATTTTCAGGGTGTGGCTTTCTAACTGCAGTATGTGCTCGGCAGTTCCTCCTTCCTCCTACTCCCCCCTCACCCACTGAAGTACATGAAATCACAGGATAAACATGGCTTATCTCCCTGGAGTATGAGTATTACTTAAAAGTATTAGGACAGAAATATTGTTTCTATATTAAAACAAACTTGAATAGTTAAGGGTTAGATTGCAAAATTGGCTCCCCCTGCCCCCCTCCTTTTTTTAGATAAAGCACAAGGCTTCAAAGAAAATGTGCAGTTCTTACAAAGCTACTTTGGCCCTTGTCTGCATACTCCTCAGGATACATAGTCACTCTCCCTGTTGATAGCATTGCTTCAGTGGACACGTTTAAGTAGCAATGCCTGACGAAATAAAATTGAACTCCTTAGGTAGCCTTTCCCAATCGGGTTTCAGCCTCGTGACTTCTGCCTGTTTCTCAAATTTCAGCTCAGAGTCATGCCCTCGAAAGTCTTCCCTAATCTTCCTAAGACAAGGTCCCCATCTGTCTTCCGCTGTCATTTGTACACATCTGTATCGTGGTATTCATTACCTGTGTTTTTATCCCCTCGACTTAACTGCTGGGCGACAGGACTGGAGTCAGAGTTTATGATGAGTCTGGGTTGTGTGAGATGCACTGTCAGTGTGAATTAGCAGTATTAGGCTACAAGGCCCCTAAATACCCACCTTCAGACAGAAAGGACGGACCCCTTCTATGCTGGCCAATGAAAGACCAGACTTCCATAGGAACAAACACTGTCTTTAGCACTGAAAGAAAATTTGAGGATTTGGGAGGTCAGAAGCCACATGAAATGGCTAATCAAGGAGCTTTGTGATTAATTGGGTGAAGTTGGTGGGGAGAATTCTTTAAAAAGATATTAGCTTGTAAGAACATGTAATAAATAACTTCAAAATGCAGTGGGTATTTAATTTTAAAGCGTGCCTTTCACATTTATGTAAAACGTTTTTTGTACTCGTTCAATAGAAACTTACCTGGCCACTGGGTAAAGCTAGCAATAAAACTACTGGTCCGCAGTGTGTTAAAGAAATAGTTCAGTGTGTAAAGGTACAATCTATATATAGAGAAGCCTGAGCAACCAGCTGACTGGCCAACCAGCCAGTAGCTATGACACTCACTGACCACCAGGGGACCGACATTCAATGCAAGAGCTGCCGAGCTGCTGTCACTTGGCAGCGGCGGTTCTTGGATGATGCATCCGGAACCAGAGAGGAGGGAGCCCGATTCCAGGGTGCGTCACCTGAGACCCATCCTCTCGCAATCTGGGACCCCTCGGGGGATGTCGGAGAGTAGGTTTCGGCCAGATCCTTGCAGGCCAGGCTGAGGGACCTCTAGTTGGTTAATAAGGAAACCTGGTTTAAAATTAATCCTGATTTAAAATTAAAATTAAGGCTACCCTAATTTCACAGTTGCAGGTGTGAATTTTGACTTGGGAGGAAAATATTCCCATAGACATGGGTTTTTCCCCTGATGATTTGAACCTTATACTCTTAGTACATTTACATAGCAGTTACTGGTTCTCAGAAAATTCTACTATACTAGAGGCTCGGTGCACGAAATTCATGTGGGGGGACAGGGGGACCCCTCAGTCTGGCCTGCACCTTCTCCAATCCAGGACTCCTCGGGGAATGTCCAACTGCTGGTTTGTGCCCGCACTTTTAACAGATGACAGCTCCATTGTTGTTTCTTTCTTTTCATGCTTAAACCCATTGGAATTAGTAGGTATTCAAAGTGTGTATACATTTGGGGGGACACCCTGTATATCTCTAGTCAACGGTGAAAGGAACCAACAGCAGATTTGGAACCCCCAGACGGGGAACTTCGCTCACTCCCCACATGTCTCCCCGCTGCACTTTCCACCTTCGTGGGCAGTGGAAGAATCAATGTTTTCTCTCATTAACTCAGAAAAGCACGTCCTGTCACCCACTGCCCAGCAGGAGTGTGCTAGGACCCACACGAGCGAGGCTCAGTCAGGGCAACCTTCGCTCATGGGTGCTGGCACCCAAAGTGCACATTCCTCCTCTACAGTCGCCCCGACTATCCCACTGTTTCACTGAGAGGATGGAACTCCTCGCCTCCTGGGTTCCCAATCTTGAACGCTGACCGAAGGCACCTCAGCGAGGGCCACCCACGCCCACCAGGTGTGTCTGTCCACACCTGTTCCTGCCTCAGCATCTGCATTAGCCCCACAGAGGTGATCTCCTCCCTGCACTGGCCTCCACGGGAACAGGGCATCACCACTCAGCCCTCTCACTGTCATCTCACAGGTGCCCACCCCCAGCACCCAGAACACCCAGACACTCTCCAAAGGACGTGAGCATGCCGGAGGTGACACACACACGTCCTGTGGGGGACATAGGCATGCTGGAGTTGATGGAAGTGTGGCAGAGGGATGAGGGGAGGGGGAAACTTGGACGCGGGTGCGCCATGGCCCGGGACTGTTGTAGGCACATGTGGGTGACAGCGCGCTGGGGGACATTCTCACGCCAGCGGGGAGGAGAGGGTGCACGCACCGGAAGCCTATGGCTGTGCAGATCCACAAACCCCTTGGCATGTCCAGGAGGACGTCAATCTGGCCCGCCACAGTGGCTGTCCCTATGATCGCACACCTTCTGGGCCTGGAGGCAGGACTTGTGCAGCCACTCCTCAGCGCTGATGACCTGCAGACGCTACTTCAGCTTGGCCCACAGGCTCCGCTTAGTGCACTCATGGCTGCCGCCGCCACCGTGTGGGGAGTACAGGCTGCCCTCCGCCAGCCCGCCTCCCCCGTCCAGAGGCTCTCCGTGGCCCACCGGCTCTCCACCTGCGCTGCCCACTGTGTGTCGGCGGCCAGCTGGGGCGTCCCACCCGAAGGAAGCCAAGCATCCCGCCCGCTCCAGCCAGCTCCATGGCCGCTGCCCAGAGGCAGGCCCTCGGCAGCCAGCCGGGGTGTCCCGCCCGCTCTGGCTGGCTCTGGCCCGGCGCCTCCATCTTTGTGGCTATGGGCAACTCCATCTTTGTTGTGGAGTGATGGTTAATTTGCATATTACCCTTTTATTAGTATGGATATCTTTGGTTTTAGCTGATTCTACCTCAACAAAGGAATGATAAATAGGAAATGACCTAATCATTGCTTCTTAAACTTGCACATGCAAATGAATCACCTGGAAATCTTGTTAAAATGCAGCGTTTGGTTATGTGGATTTGGGGTGGGGCCTGGGATTCTGCATTTCTATTATGCATACAGGTAATTGCATCCCTGCTGGCCCCTGGGTCCCTCTTTCAGTAGCAAGGACCTAGCAAACCCTCCCCCTCCCCCCCATCTGTTCTAGAGTTTAATTTTACCCAGATTCTAAAATCTGATCTGCCTAGAGCAGGGGTGGGCAAACTTTTTGACTCGAGGGCCACAATGGGTTCTTAAACTGGACTGGAGGGCCGGAACAAAAGCATGGATGGAGTGTTTGTGTGAACTAATACCAAACGGGCTGGATTTGGCCAGTGGGCCGTAGTTTGCCCACGGCTGGCCTAGAGTTTATCATTTTGTATGTCTTTGCATTTTCTTTTTGTTGTCATTCATTTCGGAGCTCTCCTTTTCCTGATGGTGATCACAGCTCAGAAGTAGTAAGGACTCTGCCATGGAGCAGAGGAGGGGATTTGGATGACTTGGTCCAGAATCCCACATGTGCCTCCGGATTGAATGATTAGCAGTAATCACCGTCTGCGCAATAGTGGCCTGAAATGGACTCCTAAAAATAGGAGTAGAGCAGAGGCTGGTTATTTTTGGGAACACCGCGAACAGCTGAGACTTGTGGTTCCACAAGGGGATCCTCTCCAGCTCCGCGTCTCTGCCAGCAGTTCCACTTCCAGATCTGCTAAGAAAGGCTCCGTGGGATCATGTCTGACCTGCACAGGTTGTCCAGGCTTCAGATCCTATTCTCAAGTGTCCACGGTGACTTGGGTATTCTGTAGTTCCCATGATCTTACCCTAGCAAAGAGAGTGTAAGATAAAAGTAGGTGTGTTAACATATCTCACCTTCTATTGGGAGGTAATGGACAATTCTCCGTTCCGTTTTAGCAACAAGAACAAGATCCTACCAACCTATATATTTCTAATTTGCCACTGTCCATGGATGAGCAGGAACTTGAAAACATGCTGAAACCATTTGGACAAGTTATTTCTACAAGGATACTACGTGATTCCAGTGGTACAAGTCGTGGTGTTGGCTTTGCTAGGTAAACACGATCTCCTATTTTTATTATGCTAACAACCATAGCTCCGCTAAGTTTCCTTGGAAATAAATATTGAGCAAGAAGAGAATTTAAGCCAGGATTGTGGGAACTAGTTGCACCATGAACTTAAATTGTGTGTAAATATGGGTTTGCATTTTTCCAAATCTTTTGGAAGTTTATTCATATTTTTGAACCTGAGGACACTAATATTTAGTGACTCAGGGCAAGGAAATATTTTAACAGCAATAGTTCTGAAAGTGTACACCCTTAATATTTTTATTAATTAGATCAGGTTGTCTATAACTTCTTCAAAATAGCAATCTCTGACTCCTAAATTTTGTACAGAAATCAGTGTGATTTTTCTCATTTGATAGAAATTTGACTCATCATCAATAAAATCAATGACATTATTAGATTTTTAAATAAAATATTTCAAACTTTTGAAAAAGTAAATCAATGATATGACATCTGTGTAAGCACCAATTGTTACACCTATGGTAACATCTTACAATTTTGCTTCAGATTATTTTCTGAAGAAGTAAAATGTTACAAATAGATCTAAAGTGCAGTCACTCCTTTCATCTTAACTTTTGTCCCTTCCTCCTTAGGAAGGCTACTTCGTTGTAGTGGTTAATTTGGTTTCCAAAGGAAAAATCTTAATTAGAAGGAGGTTTGATTTGTTATGTAGTTCTAATCTGAAAGCCCATGTACAAAAACGTATTTTACATGGTGCATTATTTAGGAACTTAATACTGTGTAGTAACAGATAATGTCTATATGTCTTAAAGTACAACTTTGGATTCTGGAGGAAAAATTGCTGACATTTTACTTTTAAATACATTATCTGATTTGAGGTCAATCACATGTTCTCCTGCAGACCTGTGAGATAACAAAGCAAGCATTGTTTACAATCTTACAGATAAGAAAATTGATGCAAAGAAGGGACTTTTTCATTGTCACTGGGCTGCCAAGTAATGAAGCAAGGTCTTCTGGCTTTTAATCCATTGCCTTTTCTGTTAGGCCAGATAATTTTATAATAAAAATAAGATGTTCTGCAGCCAAAAGTCACTAAGGCTAGCTTCTCCAGTGTGCACTTGATTGGCTAAAAGGATCCACGTGAAGCAATGAAAATCTCGGTGCCATCTAAAACTTGTCACCTCTGTAGGTGTTCTTCTGAAAGCAGATCAAGTAGTTTATTTCTGTACCCAAAGATGGAATCCAATTAAGTTCTTCTGCTTTTTAAAACTATTATTACCCATTAAAACCTGGGTGTAACTCTGGGTAGTCTGGGAGAGTAGCGCCTTTTGAATAGATAATTCAGTGTTTCTTCCATTAAAGAACCCTAAGTCAAAATCATTTAATTCCCCTGAAATGTTTCTCAAGTGTTTTTAGCCCCTGCAGATGCTGAAGAATAAGTTGTAAAGTTAGGCTCCATCCTGTAATTACGCCTCCAAAGCCAAGATTAAAGGGAAGGTACATAATTGACTTAAATTTAATTTTAAACTTAAAGCAAATACAAAAACCATATAAGGTTCTACACACCCTCTGATTGACACTGGTTCTTATAGAAGCTTTTGAGTCTTTCCTTTTGTGATCTTGTCGAGGGAAAGGCCATCTTTAAAATATTCTAGCAAACAGTGAAACACTCGTGTTTTAAACTATTTTTTGTGTTTAGTTTAATATCATGACTAACAAAGCTGTTGTGTCTTGAATGTCAGTTTTCCAACAAGTAGATAAAAATTATACATTTGGTATGCTTGGTCTTAAACAATCTAGATACAGTTTGTTTTTTTCTTTTGTGATTCAGAATGTACTCATTAACAGTTATTTTACTGTAGAAGTAAGTACACAAGCCACGGTTAGATAAAGATAGGATAAACCCACTTCTTCTTATTCACATGTTTGCTCCATTTTATTTGTATTCACTGAACCTGTAAGAATGTATTCACATGCCCAAAACAACATGAAAACTAAGAGACCTCTAAATATTTATTTTTTATTTGTATATAAATATAGGATGGAATCAACAGAAAAGTGTGAAGCTGTTATTGGTCATTTTAACGGGAAGTTCATTAAGACACCACCCGGAGTTTCTGGTATGTTGTCTAAAATGTTATCAGTGGTCTTTTTTATATAATACATGTACAATTTCAACACATGATGACTTATGTCAACGGACAAAAAAAAACCAAAAACCCACGCATTTAGCTCTTTAAAGTTTATTTCTTTGGATCTACAAATAGGACTTAGAAGTTCATCTCTGCAGACATTGGTTGTTTAAATAGAAATGGAAGCTCGCCCAGCACTCAGGATCTGTCTGACTGGTAAAGCCCTAAGAAGCCTCTCTTCTTTTGATGCATAAGCCATCCTCTAATCCCCCTTATCACCATCCTCAACAAACCTGTACTTCAGTCACACGGCTGAGGACTGTGACACTTTCTACCCCAGAGTCTGCTTTTGTTACCTCCGCCCTCCCTTAGCGTCTGGACCTCAACTCCTATGGCTTTCCTGTCCACTTCCTCCCATTGCCCTGCCTGGTGGTGTTGTGACCAAGAACCCCACACGCCTGTAGCTTTTCATCCTAACATCACCCTATCATTCCCACTAAACTGGATCTGACATACAAAGAGATTCTTCCATTTTTACTTTTTATCGGTCCTTCTTTCCCATCCCATCTGGTCCCCACATTTTGAACACTAAAACCGTTTCTTTAGCAGCATTCTCAGTTTCCTTGTACTCCATACCATGGTCACACCGGCATGGCAGAATCCTGAACTGGATTAATCCCACAGCAGTCCACTTTGACTGCTCCTGTTACCTCCGGGCAGGGAATGGCTGTCTCCAGCTTGATCAGACCCTCAGGGTCACTGGTCCTCACTCAGCTTCCTCACCCTTCCCTAGAAGCAGCTCTTCATCCTACTCAGTCCCCTTCTCACTCTCAACCCTTAGGTTAAGCAGATAACTTCCCTT
>NW_006293001.1:1496157-1501491 GCF_000327345.1 Myotis davidii | reverse complement strand
CATCATCAATTTCCTGCTTCCTCCCAACAGAGAGACCTATATCCTCACCCATTCTTGCATCCCCCTGTCCTTCCCCCAAAGTCTCAAGGACCAAGGATTCAAAGCTTTATCCTTGATCCCATCCTATTGGGACCGTGCTCTCGCCAGGTAGCCCCTCCTCATAGTTTCCGTCTGTCTTTTGCTTTTATTCTTTTTTTTAAGCAAAGCCAAAAACCTTTCTTTTTAATGACTAACAGATATCTGGCAAAACTAGTTGGTGGAAAAAATACACAAATAGTCCTAGGAACAAAAATTGTGAGCATAACTACCATAGACATTTTTAAAAGCACAAAACTATGAAAACGTTTTATGCAAATACATTTTAATAAATAATAAAATCTGTCCATTTGTGTTTCAGATTGTTCAGGTCTTCATACTCTTGAAACTAAACTAAGTCCTCTCTAGCTCCTCCCCCCCCATAAACCTTCTAACACCGTGTTCCACTTCCTCGCTTCTCATGCCCACCTCAACTCTCTCCAAGCTGACTTCTTCCCCTAGTATGCAACTGAAATTCCTTGTGGTAGACTTACTGTATTCGTCTGCTAGGGCTGCCGTGACAAAGTACCACAGACTGGTTTGCTTAAACAATAGACATGTATTATCTCAGAGTTCTGGAGGCTGGAAGTCCAAGGTCAGAGTGTCGGCAGGGCCTGCTCCTTCCGAGGACTGGGAGGGAAGATAGGTTCCAGCCTTGCTTCTTGGATTGTGGATGGCTATCTTCTGCCTCTGCCTCTTCACAGCATCTTCCCTCTGTGCATGTCTGTCTCTGTGTCCAAATTTCTCCTTTGTATAAGGACACCAGTCATTGGATCCAGGTCTACCCTAAGGACCTCATTTTAAGTTTAAAGACTCTATATCTAAGGGGGATGGGGGAGGTAGAAAAGGGTATAGAAGGGATAAATGGAAATGAAAGGAGACTTGACTTGGGGTGCTGAACACACAGTGCAATATACAGATCATGCACTATAGAATTGTACACCTGAGACCTATATAATTTTGTTAACCAGTGTCACCCCAATGAATTCAATAAAAAATAAATAAATAAAAATAAAAACACATTTAAAAAAAGACTCTATGTCTAAATAGGTCACATTCTGGGGTGCTTTTGTATGGAGGGAACACAACTCAACCCTAACACTTACCCCCAGGGGTCCGACCTGGAGGCTTCCCTGTCTTCTCTGTGGTTGGTCTGCCTCTTGGGTTTGGTACTGCTGGTCCCTCACTCATCCTTGAAATGTGTCCTCTGCCTGATGTTTTAGCCGTCTCTCCAGTTCCTTCCCATCTCACATTAGTTCATTCTCTTTTGTGGGCTTGTTTTCTTCCCTCGGCTCCTTAATTATTAGTGTTTCCCTCTTCCATTTTTGGCTCATGATTTTGCTAGATTCCATCCACTCAGGCTTTCAGCTATTATTTCCATTCCAGTGACTCTCCGACACCCGTCGCTTATGCTGGCTTTTCCCGAGTTTCAGGCTGCTGGCGTCGCTCACCTTGCTTTCATCTTCTTCAGATTTAACTTGCCCCTCTTCCCGTCTAATCCTGCTCCTCTTACCTGTTTTCCTTACTTCCGGGAGTGTAACCAGTATCCACCCACGCACCTGAACCTGAAACCCAGGACTGACTATCCTGGGCACCCCCAACCCTTCCTTTTTTCATCTCTCACATACAAAGTCATTCAAGTCCTTGCATTTTCACCCTGATTATTTCCAGAATCTACTGTCTCCCCTCCATCCCCCCTACCACTGTCTAGTGTAACCCTGTCCTCTCCCCTAGGCCATTACAGTGGCCTCCTGCTTGTCTGCCGTGTTTCTAGCCCTTTCGCTCAGGTGTCATCCCTGCCCGCGGCCAGAGAGACTTACATGAAATATAGGCCTTGTGTCACTTTACTGCTAAAAGTCCTCCCCACACATTCCCCTTGCAGAAAGATCAGGATTCCGAGAGGCCCGTCAGGATTCCTAGGATGACATTGCCTCATTCTTCAGCCCTGCCTCCCTCTGTCCCCAGCCTCACTGTTTCTCCTCCATCATTGAACTGGAAATGGTATTCCAAACACATGCTGCTTCATTTCTCGTATGTGGTTTCCACTTTCTTGGGTCCCTTTGCTTCCCTTTAACCTGGCTGTTTCCCCTCGTCCTTCAAGACTGTGTAAGGCTTGCGTCCCCCTGGGAGGGCCTTCTCTGATCCAGTAGGGTCACCCCCTGTTTGCCTGGTGTTTTCCTCACTTCTGTGCCGTCCTTGCACAGAGCCTTGTGGTATTGGTTCTTTGAAGGGCTGCTTTCCCACCCACCTGTGACCTCTCTGCTTTCTCAGCTTCTCCTTGCATGCGACAAGGAAAGGTTAAGAACAGAACCGTCCCAGCCCACATTTGTTTTTGATGTTGTTTTCAGTCTGAGATAAGATCTACCAGTTCCTCCAGTGGAACAGATTTCAGAGTGTCCTGGGTGGAGGCTGGGCGGTTTCCTTTTTCTCTGAAGGACTCCATGGTTGTATCATTTAACTGTTTTCTTTGAAGTGGGTTCGAAGATCATGGGTCACACCCATTCAAGGAAAAAAAGACCTGGATTTCCAAACCACATGTGAATGATTGTGGGAGTCTCTGTACTTACAACTAGTAGAAAATTTCTTCCAAGGTGTGCCAAGTGTCAGACGAGGCACAAGAAACGGACAATTCCTTTTACAGTGAGATCATCACTTTAGTGGGGGGCAACTGTGCGGTCAAATCCATTCTCTTTGTTCTGAATCAGAACTTAATGTTGTGCCATTTTCTAACATTGAATGATCTTTTCTGTGTGTTGGTCTTGGTTCCAAACTAGATTGCAGGTTCCTTGGCTGCAGGGGCTGTGTGTTAGTTTTGCTTCTGTGCCAGGCACAGGACGCCTGTGCACCACCCTTAACAGCATAGGTTACCAAGTGGGTCTAAGCATTCTTCCTGTGGAGCTCATCACAATAGTCATGGCTCCTTTGAGGGCCTTTTTGGATACCCTTCTGCATACAAACAAGGCTGAACTACATTCGGCAGCGGTTTGAAATGCACACTGTGGAACTTGGAAAGCACACTGTCCCACTGAATTCAACTTTCCCCAAAAACGAGTCCCCAGTGGATTTGAGAACCCACCACAGAATTTGAAACTCTTTTCAACTTCTCTGAATCGCTCCCCCTCTTTTTTCTGTGTGTATAGAATATGAGGATGATCTTCAGTGCCCAGTCTGTTCATGCAGGTGCTGTTCTCTCCCTCTGGTTACCTGAGTGGCTACTCCAAAACATGGGTTGCTCCATGGAGGGCACATTATTTACAGTAGAACCAGCCGAAAACAAGCACGTTGTCAGGCAAGGGTACATTGAGTGAGCCTTCACTTTCATCTTTAAATAATGTAGGCTCATTGCTAGGCAGACATAACATTTCACAAATATGGTCAGAGGGTGGTTTATTTGATGATGCGAGGTGTTTAGCCAGCAGAAGCAGAATTCCCCGGGTGGCTTCTGTCAGAGTACCCAGGTTCTGGCACGACTGGCAGGCTGCCTGTGACATTGCAGCCGAGTACAGAAAAGAAACCCGTGTTCAACACAGTCCCCAAAAGACACTTTATGAAAATGAGCAAACTGTACAGTGAAGTTCTCTTGACTGTGACATTCTTAAGTCTGTAGATGGCTCCACAGGAGGAGGTTGACTATGCACATGAGCTGTCACATCGCCTGTGCTTCCCATCCTTCTGCCAACACACCGTTCATCCCAGAGTGGTGTGGCGGGGTTCCCCATGCCAGGCATGCCCCTTCCTGGCCCAGGGCGTGCTACATAACGCAGTGCATGCTTACAGTTCTGTAAAAATTCACAATTCACGTCACAAATTTAATGCGACCTGTATTCTGAAATTGGTTTTTAAAAATCTGGAGCTTTTGTGTCTGATGTTACCATATTTTCAAAGAGGCTTTATCATTTTTTTATAGCACGTTCTTCTTCAAATCTACATTACAAAAAATAATTGCTCGTGGGGCCTTTTCTTCTATCCTTCCCCCACCCAGTCTCTCATTTTCCCCTGAAAATGTTGAAGCCTCATCCTTTATTTCAGTGGCTCTCAACCTTGGCTGCACATTAGAATCACCTGGGAATCTTTTTAAAATCCTGATTTCTAGGCCTCATCCTCCACATTATTTTCAATAGAAAATAATCCTCCATGAGGCCCAGCAATCAGGATTTTAAAAAGATTCCCAGGTGATTCTAATGGGCAGCCAAGGCTGAGAACCACTGCTTTATTTGGATTTACTGTGGTATTGTGTGCAGCTGGTTTCCAGGAAGTCAGATTTGCTGAGACGGTCCCCAGCCAGGATGAAAGAACCAACGACTTCTTTGTGGGAAAACCTAGGTAAATTCCGTAGAGGTTTTAAATAACTACTTAATACTTACTTGGTAAATATTCTATCGTTATGGACCATTAACATGGTGGCGGTTTCCCACAAAGTGAGCGTCAGAAACCAGGGGTGGGGCCCTGGCCGGTTTTGTCAGTGGTTATGAGTGTCAGCCCTCAGACCATTGGTTCAATTCCCAGTCAAGGGCAGCTACCTGGGTTGCAGGTTCAATCCTCTGCACCTGTCAGGGCACGAGTGGGAGGCAAGCAGTGGTTGTGTCTCTCTCACATCGATGTTTCTCCCCCTCCTGCCTCCCTTCTACTCTTTCTAAAAATTAATGGAAAAAAATATCCTCAGCTGAGGATTCACAGAAAGAAACAATGGGTGGAAGTTTTAGTTGGATAGAACTGATGTCCAAATTAGGAGACATCCCCAAGGCGAAAACATTGTCACTCATGGCCATGATTCAGGGAGGTGTCTAAAGACTCCTAATCCAGTACCTTCCTAGCAGAAAGTACAGTCTCTGAGAAGCTGATGTGCATGCCTGTTGGCTGAGCTCTCCTCATGCTGCCTGCCCTGTACCTACTATTTTTGCCTCTGGGGGGGGACACATGTTCATAAGAACAAAGGCCACACATGAGTTCAGTGCTGCAGGAGGCAGTGTGACCACCATCTCTCTTTCTGGACCTTTCCATGACATTAATGGAGTCTGAATAGGTTCCTGTGTGCTAAGGGCAGAGAGTTAAAAATAAATTGTGTGCAGTCACTGGGTATGGGAGTGCTGGCTAGATTCTCAGTATTGTGCTGGATCCTTCCGCCACGTTGCCCAAGCTTTGTCTGCACCATGGAGGAACTCTAGGGAATTACGTGTGTGACTGCTGGCCCACTCCATCCAAAGATTGTTTTACGTCTGCTTTCTATGTTACCCTGACTTTTCTGAGTGTGTGTGAGGC
>NW_006293001.1:1486712-1495664 GCF_000327345.1 Myotis davidii | reverse complement strand
CTTTCTGTTCTCTGTGGAGCCAAGGCAGCACCCCTCGCCAGCTTGTTAAATCCCACAAAATGAAATTTCAATGGAAAACACATCAGCGTATAACTTCTGAACCCAGTCCCTCTCCTGAGAAGTTATTTTAGTAATTCAAAGGCAAGAGGGGGAACCATTATTAAAATCTGAGCTCCTCCTGTTACTGTAGCAGTAATAATAATAGCTGATGTGCATTGAGGGCCAAAGCACCCTTATATGTTAATGGCAACAATCTTTTGAAATAAGTACTGTTACTATCCCCATTTCACAGATTATGAAACCAGGAATATTAAATAACTTACACAGAGTCACCAGCTAGTCAATGCAAACCCCAGGGGGACTAATCCAGAGCTAGTGTTCCAACCGCCGTACAATCTGACCACCAGTATGGCTGTTGGCACTGAGATTGGGGAGATAAATTATACACAGAGATGTTCACACAGCATTACAATAACGGAGAAACTATATGCAGTCCCTTTTCAAATAGCACATTATGTAACCATTTACTAATTATTCCATAAAAAGGTAGTGAAAGGTCCACAATGGAAATGGTAGAAGAAAAGGATCTAAACATTGCAAATATGAAAAAATAAATATACACTTAGAAAAGTAGTAAACATAGAATAGTAAAATGTTAGAGTGATGGGGAAGGATTACATTTTTGTTTTTTACTTAACCTGACTTTAATGTTGTTAAATTGTTATTTCACTGCCAGGTAAAGCTGAGTGGGAGAGGGAAGCACTATATAAAGTCAGGAAAGGACAGGTGGAAACCTACCGAGAGCTGACAGGGGTCCTCAAACTTTTTAAACGGGGGGCCAGTTCACTGTCCCTCAGACCTTTGGAGGGCTGGACTATAGTTTAAAAAAAAACTAGGCGGCTGCTAAGCAACAGGCAGCAGCGGCAAAAACACCCGGCGGGCTGGATAAATGTTTTCGGCGGGCCGCATGTGGTCCACGGGCTGCAGTTTGAGGACCCCTGGGAAGGATGGGCATCTGTAGAGAGAATCTGTAGCTCTGAGTCTTGGTTGAGCGGGGCAGCAGGACTTGGTTAAAAACTAGGGGCCAAAACTGGGAGGGATGTTGTCGGCACGCACACACCGGGAAAAAAATGAATAGTCATTTTTATTAGATCCTTAAGTTGAGTTTTTAAAAGAAAAGTCCCAGATAGTTCCTTGCATGTTGTTAGTTGGGGAATTTTGAAAGTAGGCACCAGCATCAGGAAGAAAGCTAATTACACTTGCTCAGTCGGCTAGTTTTCTACAACTGATGGAAAAGCTTCTATCGAGGGCTGTTTGTGTTTTATAGGATGCTGATTGGGATAAAATACTACATACCTAGAAAAATGGGAGTTTGGAAGAGGCCATTTCTCCAGCTGTTAGAACTAAGCGAGAAAAAGGTCCACTCTGTTACGAACCACAGAGGACTGAGTCCTCCGAGCACTTAGAGACATGAGGAGGACTTCCAGGAGGGCAGATCAGAAGCTCGGTGCTCAGTCATAGCAGGCAATTTAGAAGCGGTTTTTAGTGTGGGTATCAAGGGAAGATATTTGAGCATAAATCATTGCAGAGTTTGAGCTTCAAAAGAGAGATAAGGAAGCTTATCTTAGTGGAGATGTGCAGTGAGTCATCGTGGGGATCACCGAGATGGCTCATCGTCCTTTAGGGGAGGTAGGGGAGTGCCACACAGTCAGACATTTGTAGCTCACCGGCTTGCAAAGCCCTGTTGAGGGCACGGTGGAGAGCCCAGTAATGCCGTTACCCGAGGTGGCTCCTGAGAGGGGCCAGAAAAGGTCAGGTCAGTGTTTGCCTGGGTGGCATTGCCTGCTGAAGGTTATGCGACAGTAGTTAAACTTTTGGAGGTGCATGTTCCTGTTGGTTCTGATGAACAAGCAAGTAACTTTTCTGTCTTGGAAACGAAGAAGAGAATCTGACCTGAAAGATCTCACCAAAAAAAGAAAATAAATAAAAAATGGTTGCTTAGGTTGAAATTTTTAAAGGAAGATTTTGAAAGTAGTTCACCTTATCAAAAAGGAAGAGTGGGCTGGTTTTCCATGCTGATGGAAACGCTGTCTAGGGCAGTTTATATTTTACAGGCTGTTGATTGGGATAAAATCTAAGGTACACTATCTGCATAATGGGTAAAATAAATTGACTAGGGGCAACTTTTTATCTTTTTTAGATCACCTTAACACAGGAATACATCTAAAATCATAAATCATTTGTTAGAACTTTCTGCAATTATTTTTTAGGCATCAAGGTAAAGAGTTGCTAATCTAGAAAGGTGACCATAAAGAAGTTATGGGTTGACAGTTCATACTAATTTTTTTTAACATAACATACCCAAACTTACCTATTGGTCACAGTCATACACTGGTATTCATGGCACTTCCTTTTCTGCATGTCAGCCCTCCTGGATATGTCCCTTCTATAAAAAGCAATCAGAGGCCACCTGAAGGACTCGTCTGTAGAATAATCTGACATGGCATAGTGTCTCCCCATCTTATACCTGGAACCTGTGTATTAGGCTCCAAGTGGATCATGATAGATCTGGGTGTGTGTCTGTTTTTCATTTCAAAACTCTAACTGAAATCATTTAACCCTTGCTCAGCCTAATGATAGCATTAGTGTCTTAAAGAAATTTCCACATAGTTGCTTTCCTGGAACACCTGGTACAATCTTTGTAATAAATAAGACATCGAGGATTTATAGGATTACACTGTTCCTTATAATGTCATCCAAGCGCCTGGATCAACAGCTGTAAAAGAGCTGGAATGCCCGTCAGATATGGCTCAGTTGGTTGAGGGTTGTCCCATGCACCAAGAGGTCACTGGTTCAATTCCTGGACAGGACGCATGCCCAGGTTGAGGGCTCAATCCCCAGTAGGGGGTGTGCAGGAGGCGGCTAATGGATATTTCTATCCTATTTCTCCCTTCTTCTCCTTCTAAAATCAATAAAAACATAGTTGAAGCCCTAGCTGGTTTGGCTCAGTGGATAGAGCGTCGGCCTGCGGACTGAAGGGTCCCAGGTTTGATTCCGGTCAAGGGCATGTACCTTGGTTGCGGGCACATCCCCAGTAGGGAGTGTGCAAGAGGCAGCTGATCGATGTTTCTCTCCCATTGATGTTTCTAACTCTCTATCCCTCTCCTTTCCTCTCTGTAAAAAATCAATAAAATATATTAAAAAAAAAACATAGTTTAAAAAAAAAATGAAGAAGAAGAACTGGAGCTGTTCCTGTATCAAGTATATCGCTTCTGGGTGGCATTTTTATTAAAAATAACATCTCTGAAAACAGCACTCTGTGTCATAAATGGTAAATGGGTTTCCATAAGGTTGGGTACACTCTAATCCCCATTAGACTGCAAGCCTATTTTACCCACCACTGTATCCCTAGTTCTTAACACTATACCTTAAACTTAGTGGACACTAAAAAGAATTTCAGGGACACTCGGCCTTTGAACAAATGTGGCATTTCAGCACTCACCAGGGATTGCTACCAACTGTTTTCATTCACGCCTACCTGCTAAGCAGCCTGTAGTGAACTTCCAAATGGGTCCAACTGGTCCCCTTCTTTCTCTAGAAGAAATAACGCTCGTGGAAGAAAATGGTTCATTTGTATTATTCTCCATGCCAAGCAGACTTTTTTTTTTAGTTAAATTTCAGTCCAAGAGCTAGTCTTTATAATGCCTCTAGATAAAAGCATCCTCTTAACATGAGGTTGCACAAAGTGCCAACAACCACAGAATTTATTAGCTCTCTCCTGCCCTCCAAGGTTATGGGAAAGCAGAATCCTAAAACCTCAGATGTCACTGGAGAAAACATTTAGGGCCATGAGGACCTTTCTAGATCTGGGGAGAGTGAGATCTTGCTTCTTTTGTTTACATTCTTGATTTATCCTTAGAAGTCAAAGGTGAGACATCTGAGGCCATAGACACTCTCATCTCAGCAAGGTTTGCTTTTTATCCCCTCCTTTGCTTTGAATGTCTGTGTTCTCTTGGCCCTAGCAGTTTCCCTCTGCCCCTCTATGGCCCAGTTGTAGAACTAAAAGCACCATCAGTGATGGGAAAGCTCTCTTGCTTCATTGCAACCATTTACTTGACCTTCTGTGATTGTTGGTAAGGGGAGAAATTTCCAAAAGCCAATATTTTTCTTCCTTTTTTGAAAAGACTAAAGAGTGTAGCTCATCTACTGTCTAGGATTTGGCCCCAGTCCATCTTCCATCACACCCAGTTTGCCTTACATGGAAGTTCCTTGTTCAGGTGAGCCTGGGGGAGTTGGGGTATGGTTGAAGTCAGAAAGAAAGCAAAGGACCCCTTTGTGAAAGGTAGGGCCAAGGCTCCTGAATTCTCACCAGATGGCTCATGGTTTTGCTTTCACCTCCTCATACCCACAGCACAGTTGTCATTCGGAAGTGAGCTCACATTCCCACACATCCTGTGGAGTGGGCCTCATGGGGGGAGAAGAGGAGATCGTGCTAAACTACAGCCTGGACAGCCCCTGAGAAGGAATTACAGTTGGATTCTGTGTTATGTTTTGTTTTTTGGCAGAGAAGTGTTGAGAGACACTATTGCTTCCACCCTGTCATTAGTGGGTGGGTAATAGTGATATAAAATGAGAGATGAATTAGGATAATAAGAGGCAAAGGAGAAAGGAGTAAATTTTCCACAAGTAATATTTTTCTCTTCATGGTTATTTAACTTTGAGACAGAACTTGAAAGTAGTAATCACCGTTCTGTAGTAGACAAAGGATGGAATGTGAGAGCCAGACAGGAAGGTGTGATTGCCTTTATTACCTTAACGAGAAACACACAGAAACATACACCATTTTCAGGAATACACTGTTGTTTCCATTCTAGGAAGGCAGAGAAAAGTCACGGTGGCCAGCTCTGCCGTCGCCCCTTCTCTCTCCCTCTCTCTGTCTCTCTGTCTCTCTCCTATCTTTTTAGCTCATGTGTATGTATCCCTGCATCCTTTGCTTTCCTGTGTTCTTGAGTTGTTCTTTGGGTCATCTTATGATGTGAACGTAGAGTAAAGCAACACTGACTGGGATGATTACAGACACAGAAAAACCTTGACATGGGATGTTCACGGGTTTTTGGCTTTCTCCCAACAGCTGTCTTCAATGCTGTATCCCAAAACCAAACAGATTCATTGACTGAACCAAGATGTAATAAGCACCCATAACATGCCAGACCCTTAGGCTCTGGGGATACAGCAATGAACAGAACAGATGTCACTGCCCCTGTGGAGCTTACACTCTTGAGGGGAAATAGACACCAAACAAATCAACACACTCGCCAGTAGTTATAAACAGGATGAATAAAAATACATGTGAGGGGTCAGAAGAGGAACGTGTTTCTTCTGGGGAAGTGAAGGCCTCTCTGAGGAATTATGGGAGCCTTTAAGGTGGGGAGGAGAGGATGACATAACCGTGTTTACATTTGGAGGTTTATAGAGGTGGAATTGGAGAGGGCTCAAACTTTTAAAATGTGTATCTACACTTAAAGAAATGGCAGAAGTGAATCAAATAATTCTTATGCGTCCTCAGCATTGCTGTTTAAGCGTTCTCATTACACTCTGGTTTGAAAATAATAATTAATATATTTTTCACCAGTGGATAATCTTATAAGGGTCTGAGCAAACTTTTGCCTTAAAGTGTTCTATTAATTCCCTTACAGCACTCACACTGCTGCTGTTAAAGAAGCCATTCAGTCACATTGTCATGCGTATACACACATAAGTTTGATTTCATAATGTTTCTCCCTGTGTATTCAGCTCCGACAGAACCTTTATTGTGTAAGTTTGCGGATGGAGGACAGAAGAAGAGACAGAACCCCAACAAATACATCCCCAATGGAAGACCATGGCATAGAGAAGGAGAGGTGAGACTTGTAAGTTCTTTCCTGAAACTTTAGTGTGGGTGTATGATTGTGAGAGTCTGTGACTAGTTACACAAGCATCATCTGAACTTGGCCACCACACTCCTGAAATAGGTGCCATAATCTGCATGATGTCGAATTAAAACTTTCCCAGTGGAAATGGTGCTAAGAGAGGGACGATTCTCCAGATGGACAGATAGATGGTAGAAACAGCTATGTTTACTACACATCAAGTAAAAGAGCACTTCAAATGCCATGGATTCTGAGGGAGGTTTACATTTATAACTATTCAGAAGTCATTCTAAATAACATTATTAAAATAAATAGTATATTTGTCATTGAGGGATTTTTTTTCCTAATTCTTTTGAATAATGTTCTTTATTTAACAAAAAAGAAAGCTCAATTCCTTAATTAAAATGTTGGACCTTCCTTTCTCCATGTTTATTTTCAGTGAATTGTTTCGTGTTTTTTTAAGTAACATACTGGTTCAAGAATGTCTAGGGAAATGCCATCCAGTAGAAATGTTCTGGAAGATAGCCAACGATAACCACTAGCCATGTGTGGCTGTTTGAACACTTGAAATGTAGCTTGGATGCTGGAGGGACTCAATTTTTTATTTAATTTTAAATAACTGTGAGTGACTATTGGTTACTATGTGGGACAGTGCAGATCTAGAGCTTTAATTCTCATGTTGAGTTTATAACTGTGTTTGTCTAACAGAAACTCCTACTTTTATCAAATGCTATTAAACCATCACTGTTTTATGTTGTCCTGACTCTAAAGAAATGGCATTTTTTAATTGTGCCTTTGCAGATGTTTCTCTTTCTTTTCATTCCCATAGGCTGGAATGACACTTACTTACGACCCAACCACAGCTGCTATACAGAACGGGTATGTCATTAAGATAAATACATAATCGCTTGAGGGAAAATGTAAAGGTGGAAAATATCAGACGTTTGTTCCGTGAAATACTCTGTTTAAAGGATTACTTAATAAAGGCTTTTGTGTTTGTTCTAGATTTTACCCTTCACCATACAGTATTGCCACAAACCGAATGATCACTCAAACTTCTATTGCACCTTATCTTGCATCTCCTGTATCTGCCTACCAGGTTTGTACCATTAGGATTCATCAAGAATACAGGAACTTGCTACATTTTTGTGTCTTCAAATTTTGAACATTTATAATGCAATTTAAGTCAAATGTTATGTAGCTTGGATACCAATTTAGAATAAGCTGCTTTTTACTTGACAGAGTGGTTTACTTTTTATGTCTAAGAGAATGTAAAATGTGAAAATGGTTTCCAGTTGTCAGTCCTTGAAATCTTAGCATTTTAGAATCGGGATGAACCCCAGTACTTCCTCCACAATGAGCCCTGCTGTTGGACACCACATGTCCCAGAAATTAAAGCTTGAAGAGAATTGCCTTCAGGCGAAATATAGAATAGGTGTGCACACTTGCCTTTGTTCCTTTGTCAGCAGGAGCTAACAAAATCGCAAGTAAACATGCTGATAAATAAAGATGTGTCTCTATTAGGTAACATTAAATGAGTAATACAGTGAAATTTTAGGCAAAAAAAAGGAGGCCACTCCCTGTTTACATTATTTTTGTGAGAAGGCTTATATATTAAATAAATTCCCAACTTAGAACCAAGATCCCATTAAGCACCTTATTATAATACTGATTTGGCTTTATTTCAGGCTTAGCTTCTGTTCTTCGAGCACCCAGTGTGTACATACAGTTTCTCTTTAGCAGAATGCCTCTAATAGGGTTGCCGCACTGGCCCAGACAGGAACGTTATAATGGCATTCTATTACAGACATGTAGGAATATAGCTCTCTTTTGTTGACTGTTGAGATCCTGTATGACTAAACTAAACTCTTGTGTATTCTTGTTTTTAAAACAATGGAATGAGATGTTGTAGTTCTGATTTCTGGGGTTAGGGGGTTGTAGTATCTAATAACTGTTTATTTTGCTTCTGTAAGCCTCAGTTTCCTCATCTTTAAAATGGGGATAATAATAGTTTCTGTCTCATAGTCTTGTCATAAGAACTAGATGAGACTATGTATAGAGTTTGGCACATTATCCTGGCATATCATTAGCAATCAATAAATGTTAGCAATGATTATCGTCATTATTAATATGCAGGATTAGCTGGCTGGTGAGAATATATTCATTATACGTTTTGAAAAAATAATGGATTGGTCAGCATAAGCAATATCATAAAGGTGGTTTTGTTTAAAAACATAAAAGTAGCTTTGAATAACAAAGAGTAGTGATCAAATGCACTGAAACTGAAATTTTAAAATCTCATTCACAGCCTCCCTCAGCTTTTAGGTTCTTTCCTCCTTTCCCTGAATTGTCTCTTATTTTTTCTTTATCTCTCCGGGTTGTTATGTTACTTATGCTGGTGTTTCAATCTGCTGGACAAAATATTCACTCATTTAATGCCTCTCTAATTATTTTGAATTTAAGATTTCTGTGTTTTCTTTGCCTGTGTAAAACTCAGATCTGCACTAGTGCATTTTCCCTAATTAACAATTCCCTAATTAACAATTCCGATATTGAAAGGTAGTCTTCTCTTAACTATCTGAACTTGGAGCCCTCTGCCATTTATGGATATTACTAAAAATAGGCACAAGTCAGCTTATTCTCAGGCAAATGAAAGATTGTGCATATTAATTTGAATGTGTACTGCTGTAGATATAATTCTTAATGCATCTCCCTACCACCTCTTTTCTATAAAAGCATTGAACATTTTGCCCACAGAACTGTTTCATAGAATTAAGAAATCAGGAAGGCTAGTGTTTGTAATAAATTTGATAGGCCTAACTAGAAACAACATTTCATTTTAAAGGCCTGATTTTTTTTTTTTCCTTAGACATTCTGTGTTTTCCTAAGATACGTGTGGAATTTTTTTCATTTGCCTTACACTCAGTGCCATAACCTCAAAGACTGATTCTTAACCCCATCCATTCAGGGGCCTAGTAGGGTCAGCAGATGAGCTTTAAGTGGTCTTTCTGTGATTCTCTTAAATTGTTTGCAATGTTTGTTT
>NW_006293001.1:1472857-1486668 GCF_000327345.1 Myotis davidii | reverse complement strand
GCGGGGGGCGGGGGGAGAAGAGGTCTGTATCTTTCATCAGGTTTTCAGTGGGCTCCATGACCTAAACAATGTAAAGAATCAATGGTAAAAAGAAAAGAAAAATCATAGAACATAGATTATTATTCCCATTTTATAGTTAGGGGGAAAATGAGGACTAGTCATTGACAGCAGCTGATTTGCTGCTTGAAAAAGAAAATTGGGTTAGATGTCATAGCTCCCTAACCCCATAATGCTACATTAGATTACCAAGACCACTGAAGCGTATTTAAAAATTGGGAGCATCTGTCCCAAATTGGGGTCTCTTTGGAGCTGCTCGCCTCCCCGTGATTTATTCAGTGAAGGCCTTGTACTCGTGTTGGAGCGGGCCTTTCTCCACTAAACCACCATATGCTTAAACAATTGGATTTGAGAAATTGGCATCCGCAAGAAACCACCAATACCCCGACGGGGAAAGGCTGCAGTCCAGATAACTGAAATGTTAACAAGGCAGAAGCACTTAACTTTGATCTGCCTTAGGTGGCAAAGGAAACCAGAGAAAACAAGTATCGGGGCTCTGCTATCAAGGTAATTCCTAATACGTTCTTCCCCCATGACTCTCCCCTCGTATCCTCTCTATAGAACCTCTGAAGTTAACAGCAGGGGATAAGACACAGGAGGGTTTTGTTGTTAAGAATTGCAGACTGAAACGTATTCTGAAAACTACATAGTCTCAAGAAAGCTCTGGGCATCAAGAAATGGACTGTTTTTGCTTTTTGTTTTTTTTTTCTCTCGAACGGCAGACTGCTTTCTTTTCTGCCACGAAACCTGACTCTCACATCTTATTTCTCAATCCAAGAGGGTCTGTTGTGTGGATGCCCTAGTGACTGTCGATGTCAAGATCTAGTTGCTGAAGTTTCATTTTCTAAATCTGAATTTCAGATTTTTATTTTCCACACTAGCTAGAAATTGTAGACCACCAAACAAGATTTCTAAAACCTAACAAATGTCCGGGGATCCAAGAGGGATTGAATTTGATTATTCTTTTTAAATAAGCACATACTTAATGGGTTAGTTTCTAATAAGATGTGCTGGAATTAATTCTCATTCATCTGTATTCCTGAAGCATCTAGTTCATACTTTGATGATAGCACTTTTCACTATTGATTGGAGTTCTTTACTTGTTTATCTCCCTTGCTTTAGACAGTAAATTTCTTGAGGGGGGGGCCCATGTCTTATCACCTTTTTTCTTTTTGGTGCCTGATACTCACACACCTCAGTAAAGGAATTTTGTTTTAAATAATCATTTCATCCTATTCAGAGTGACCAGTTTGCCAAGAACTCTAACTGCCTTAATAATCTTTTTAATCATTGATAGTATTGTTTCCTTAATTTCCTTCTGTCGATTTTAACATGATTAAAAGAGTTCTAGAGAAATAGGTAGCATTCCAATGGAAATCAATGTTTCTTTCAAAATCCTCCCTTTTCCAGGTGCAAAGTCCTTCTTGGATGCAACCTCAACCATATATCCTACAGCACCCTGTAAGTTGTCATCATCATGTCTTTGTGCTTTGAAAGTAAACCATGTACATGTTAAAACCACTCTCTGGGAAATTTTAAGCATGTAATATATGAATGTATAAGCTCATTATAAAACTCTCATCACCTTTGTCTTAAAACAAGTTGGTAGTTAACAATAAGTTAAATTTGCAGTCTGTCAGAACTTAGAATATATCATATTGGAGAACAGGTACCATTTTCTTCCTCCTACCAGTTCTGTAGGAGATCATTAAATTGAGTTTTTTACTTTTTAAATTGTTTAAATTGTAAGAGTTTTTTTTAATTGCTAATTTTTAGCAGCACTTGCGGTGAAAACCCTCATTTTTAACATTCTATTTAATTGCAAATATACAGTGTCAAAATTAATCTAGAGATTTTTATTGGAGTTTCTTAGCCTCTCCACAGAAACTATAAATACAAAAGTAGTAACACCTTCTTTGGTAAATAAATGGGATTTCTTTAGTGACATGATCATTTGTTGCACTTATGTATACAATACATTTCTTTTAATTGAGTAAGTTAACCTTCACTTTATTAGTATATTATAATGTGTTTTTCAAAAATACATAAAATCTAGGTTGTTGAATTAAAACATGGGTTTAAAAAGTTGGAAAAAATAGCCATAGCCAGTATGGCTCAGTTGATTAGGCGTCATCCCATGCACTGAAAAGTCACAGGTTCAATTCCCGGTCAGGGCACATGCCTGAGTTATGGGTTCAGTCCCTGGCTGGGTCACATGCAAGAGCCAGCCAGATTGATGTTCTGCTTTCACATCGATGTTTATCTCTCTCTCTTCCTCCTTTCCTCTTTCTCTAAAAATGAATAAAATAAAGAAATGTAATAAAAAAATTTTTAAAAGAGGGAAATGTCTTTTTTGACGTTGAAAAAATAAAGGTGGAGAACAAAATCACACACAAAAAGGGCTAAGAATGCCCAATTCAGACCTACATGCTTGCCATGAGAAGGCCACACCTTTGGCCCTAAGCTTTCTAATAACTAACACAAAATAGGAATATTTTTTAAAAATATGTTTTTATTGATTTCAGAGAGAAGAAGGGAGAGGGGGAGAGGGATAGAAACATCGATGAGAGAGAATCATTGATTGGTTGCCTCCTGCAGGCTCCCTACTGGGGATCGAGCCAGCAACCCAGACATGTGCCCTGGCTGGGATTTGAGCCATGATCTCCTCGTTCATGGGTTAATGCTCAACCCTTGAGCCACACCAGCCAGGCACAAAGTGGGATCTTGATAAGCAGTACAGCTCACAGTACTCATAAGATAAAAACAGATCAGTTGGTTGGGAAGAGCACAGTCTTCTTGGCCTTAAGATGAGACAGGAATTTCTCTCCTAACACCCTAGGGAGGACACTATGTAATGTAAGATCATGTGTATGAAACAGCAGTCCAGGGATAAGTTCTGAATAGAAAGTTGCTGAGATGACTCTGAAGAAGCAAATAAAACTTGGTCAGTTAATAACACAGGAGAAAAGCTCTGTGCTATTGTGTCTACATACACACATGTTTCTATATGCATACATGCATCCACATACATGCCAACTCATGTATGCACATTTACACCCCCACATACACAAATGCTCATGGCAGTCCATGTCCCTGGTCCTTTGTGCTGTCCTATTATAAAATGCTGGAAATGAACTCACTTTTCATTTGGGGGCTTCCTGGTATAATAGTTCCTACAGATGAATGGGAAAAATGAGCAGGAAACTCCTTCAGCATATTCTGGGCTTCTGAGTCATTTCTATGTTACACTCACTCTGAGGATGCACATTAAACCTTTAAAAAGAAAAAAAAATTAAATATATTTTTATTGAATTCAGAGAGGAAGAGAGAGAAAGAGAGAGAGAGAAACATCAATGATAAGAGAATATCATTGACCGGCTGCCTCCTGCACGCTCCACACTGGGGGTCAAGCCTGCAACCCAGGGCATGTGCCCTGACCAGGAATTGAACCGTGACCCTCCTGGTTCATAATTTTTTTATGAAATGTATTAACAACAAACTATTTCTGACACATCTATATTTTCTTGGCAACTTTTAGAGCCAAAGCTGCACATAGCTCAGTTGAACATCTTTAAGGAGACCATAGTGTACAGAAGGTTCCTGTCTGAGGATTCATTTCCTTTCCCACCAGATCTGGACTGCCTGCAGCCAGAATTAAAGTGCCTGCACATCGATCTCGGCCCACAGTTGTGCATCTAATATCAATAAATAACTGTATTTAGGGGATATGTCCAGTATAGTGATGGCAAAACCTTAATATTAATTTTGTAGTGTTAGAATAATTTTATTCTCAGGCCATTGGATGATTGCAAAAGTGAGAGGAACTTTATAATCCATAAGAATATTATATAGGATAAATTACAGAAAATGTAAAAATTCAAAAATAAAATTAATTAAATTTTGGTTTATGCAATCAGTGTATCATGTAATCTTTGAAAATTGTGATAATGACAGTTATGCAGTAGTTTAGGTAAATATCTATAATGAAATGTTAAGTGAAAAGCAGAAACCCAGGGTATGTAATTGTTTATGTACCTTCATTGCAATTCTGTGAAAACATGCCCTGTTTAGAATCTGGGCTGCCGTGATGTGGGGGAGAGAGAGTGGGTGACTGGTGATTTTCCCACCTCTCCTCTCTGTTTTTTTTTTAAATTATATTTTACTTTTAATGATCAGAATTTTAAAATATTAAGTCAAATAATCTGAAATTGGCTTATTCATTATATTTGAATCAGTTTCCCTGTCCTGGCCCCAAATTGTAGTTGAAAGTGCTAGGAAACACTGAGTGAATGAAGAATGTGATCTTGATCTTGATCTGGAATCCAATGACTTTCTATATAGAACTTTTTTTAATAAAACATGGTATTTATAATATTCAATATAGCATATTATTTTGTGGCCACATAAACCATCCAGTGCCATGTATTTTAAAAAATAATTAAGCCTTTTGTAACCCAGCCAGCCAAAAATAGTTTGAATTTTCTGTTACAGCTCCTCCTGCTGGACTACCTTTGCTTCACAGTTAAGTGAAGGTAAAGGGAGAGGTGGTTAATACAGGGATTTCCATAAAGTGAGTGCTCCTGAAAAAGTCTCAGGAAATACACTCTAGAAGAGTTTAAGGAGGTAATTTATGCCATTTGCAAATTTGAGGGGAGGTTATTTTTGTTTCACATTCCTCAACAAACAGGCATTTCCTTTGAAAGTGTTTACAGAATTGTAACTCCCTCCCTCTTGTCTTAACATGTATCTTACATGGCTCTTGTCTCCAACTTCCCAGGGTGCCGTGTTAACTCCCTCAATGGAGCACACCATGTCACTACAGCCCGCATCTATGATCAACCCTCTGGCCCAGCAGATGAGTCATCTGTCACTAAGCAACGCCGGAACAGTAGGTGGCAAATTAATATCATCTGTCTTGGCAAAGAGAAGAGTGTAAATTAATGCAGCTTGTGTCTTCCCTCTCAGTCACATGCTCTGTGATGTCAACAATATGTCTGACCTCCTGACACCTCCTCTCCACACATACACATTGCCTTCCCCATAGTAAATACTCAGATATTTCTTGATTAATTGAACTAAAAGTTGGTCCCCTGAGTATCTCTTCTTTACCAGAATGTAGCACCCATACTTGACTTTACCCAGTCCCAGTAATCAGTCCTGTTCATTCATTCTGGCAGACCTGGTCTCCTGAATCAAAAGATGAAGGTGATACATGGTGGCAAAGACAAGGGATTTCTCCTCACTTATTTTTTTTATGGAATTTGGGGACATTGAATCATGGTCTCTATGCTGAATTATTTCCCCAGAGTCCAGGAGACTTAATTGGGCACTGAAGTTGAGCTGATATCACACCCAATTAACTTCCAGGGTTGATATGGGCAGTGTTTAGATAAAACAACCAAGAGCTTTTAAGTCAGACCATTTCTATGGTGGCTTAAAAGAACAAAGGGTATTAGGGTGTTTTCCCCACTTACACTCAAAGCTAGCAGCGGCTTCTTGTGGAGGCTTATACGGGCCACTTACCTCCAATGAGGTTGGCTAGAAAGCTCTCCTGCCTTTGGAAACGGATGCCTGTCAGCAAGGGGTCCACTTCGTATTCTGCAGTGACCTGTTAAAGATCTAGTAAGTCATTTACCCCTTGGGTCTCCACTTAGTGAGACAGTTCTGAATACTAGCTCAGGGGACTTCTGGGAAATAATGAGGCCCTTTGAGAAGAGAGCTTTTAAAATAGCACATTAATGATGTTCATTGAGGATAAAAAACCTTAATGATCTTCACCCATGTGCTGCTTTGTTAGGAAATTCCAAGAAAGGTGGAATTTTTACTTTGACAAATTCAAAAAGTAGAAAGTATTCGCTTTGCCTTCCATATGATATAGTGATGTTAGTATACTAATTAAATTTTGAGCCCATTTACATTTCTTCTTTGAGACTTCCAAATACTTGTCATCCCACCTCAAAATTCCCTAAGTGTTCAGAATTTTGCTTGGCTTGTCCTGGCCCATCTTGACCATACTTTTCTTTTCAGTACATGCCTGCAACATCAGCTATGCAAGGAGCCTATTTGCCACAGTACACACACGTGCAGACGACAGCAGTTCCTGTTGAGGTTGGTACAGACCATTCTGGCAATGAATAGTTGCAGAAATGGGTAAATTAGATGAAATTCAAAGGAAAATCGATCAAGTCACACATTTGCATAAAGATTTGTTTAGAGGGAGTATATACCTAGCGTTATTTTTAACTATGAATCGTCATTCTCTGCATACAAATTAGTGTAGTGACATCCAGGCCACACCTCCAGGACTCCCAAGAACATTTTCTGAGCTTGTAACACATTTCATTTCCCTTTCAAGGCTCTATCTTGTCTCTTATAAAATGGTGCTTACAGGCAAATTAAGGCAAAGCTGAGTCAGTAATCCTAGTACCAAAGATTACTAGTATATCAATCATAATAATTGCAAAATCAGTTATAATTGAGATGTTTGAAAAAAACTGATGTTTCAAAACTTTTAGAGGAATGAGGAACAAACCATTCCTGTTTTCATAGAGGCTGTTTGTATAGCTAAATAACTCCTTGTTCTTGTTATGGAAGATACTAATACAATATTGACATGAAATAAGTCTGACATTTAAATTAAGATTTGAATTAAGCTTGGACAAAAATAGCGTTTTCCAGCAAAGTACCCTTAAACTTCCAAGGAAATTCATCAACTCAATCAATTCCACCTTCCAAGCAGATCCCATAGGTTCTAATTCCAGAAGCAGCCCCTAGGACTGTGGCTGAAAATGGGGGATGGAGGGAGTGAGGGGGATGATTGTTGTTTTGTTTGCAGCTGGTCAATTTAAATTTGTGCAATTATTGACAATCGTAGTTACAAAAACCCCAAACCCAAAATCTTTTATCTGCAATTCTGAAATACACAAAAAGCATTAAAACAAAAAATTCTCTTTGTAACTACTTTAGCAAATAACTTGACCTGCAGCAATACCCAACCCAAACTGATGCAAGACACAGATCTTTTCTCCACTTACTGTGCATAGTTATGTCTTCCAGTGAAGACCTGTTAATGTGGTTGACTATGAGGTACAGCCCTGGACCCCACTGTGTATATTCAGTGACATGCTGCTTATGCATACCATATTTCAGATCCTAAAATCTGAAAACACTGAATTTCAAGTCACATCTGGCCCCAAGGGATAAGAGATTTGTTTGATAAGTTGTAGCTTGGTGTGAAAAGACAACTCATAAATGTGGGGTGGGGGGCTCTTTGGGTGCACCAGGTATTTGAACTTCTTAGGGGAAATAATTCACCTTGAAAGTTCTACATGACCTTAAGAAAATCACTTTTTTAAAAATAAAAATCACTTTAAAGAGTGCTTGTTTTGAAGATGCTGGACTCAGTCAGACCTGGGCAGCAGCGTTTGGATCTCATTGCTCACATGTCTCATCTGTTCTGCTTTGTTGTAGGAGGCGAGTGGTCAGCAGCAGGTGGCTGTAGAGACGTCTAATGACCATTCTCCATATACCTTTCAACCCAATAAGTAACTGTGAGGTATGAGGGAGAGGTCTCCATCACTGTAGAGCTCAGGTCAAGAGAAAAATCTAATGGTTCTGTTATCAAAGTGGATGGTACTTAGGATAACTGAGATTTCCTCACACTGCTGTGATCATGGCTAAGGAATCCAATGTTATCAAAATGTTCAAAGCAGTGATTTTTGTGGATTTGCAATTAAGTATTCTTTCCAGAAGGCGCTTATGTTGAAGTCGAATATATATTTACTCTCTCCCTTCTTAACTCTCCCCAAAAATGTATAACATTAGAAAACAACAGGCATCAAATTTGTCCTACAGCACATTTATTTTACATTGATTTTACTTTAATGTTCACAAGCTCAAGGATATGTAGCACAAGAGTTTGCATAATCTAGCATTGCAAGGTTAGCAGTATCTTGACTTAGGAGATTGAGGAGTTGCATTACCAGCTCTCACTTGGACCACAAATCTCAAACCTTTTTACTTTACCATGCAGATTGCAGTAAAATAACTGGACAGAACTTGGGTTTCTTGTTCTGGCGAAAGTATGTTGCAGGTCCCAGATTTCAAAGTTGGACTCGAAGTGTAGAAAGTGACCCTCAGTTCCAGAGTTTGCATTTATTGGCCTACTGCCAGGGATGAGCACAGCCTTTCCTAAACACCTTTATCTTTAAAACCAAGAAGAGATTACAAAGCTCTGTGGTGTGTTCTATCAAATGTACAAAAGCCTTTGTCTTTTATTTTTCTCTTCCAGATGTACAGAAGGGTGTTCTTACATGAAGAAGGGTGTGAAGGCTGAACAATCATGGATTTTTCTGATCAATTGTGCTTTAGGAAATTATTGACAGTTTTGCACAGGTTCTTGAAAACGTTATTTATAATGAAATCAACTAAAACTATTTTTGCTATAAGTTCTATAAGGTGCATAAAACCCTTAAATTCATCTAGTAGCTGTTCCCCTGAACAGGTTTATTTTAGTAAAAAAAAAAAATACAAAAAAAAACCCAAAAAGATTTTTATCAAATGTTACAATGCAAAAAAAAAGGAAAAAAAAAAGAAAAGAAAAAATGGAAAAAAAAGAAAAAGAAAACTTCAATTTTCTGGGTATGCACAAAGACCATGAAGACTTATCCAAGTGCATGACCGGATTTTTGTGGTTTTGTTCATTTTGTGTTTAATTTGTGTTTTTTCCCCGCTGTACGAAATGGGCTTTCTGATGTTTCACTAGTCCGACTTCACCCACGGTGTTCTGTGCTTGCAGTGCGAGTGTTGCTGTAATTCAGTGTTGCCGTCTGTGTCTCTTTTCTTCGCTTTCCGTTTTTCTTTCAATGTAGTGTGAAGTGTCTTATCCTTTTCTATGAATTCCAATTTGCCTTAACTCTTTTGATGCTGTAGCTGTTTCAGTAAAAGTTAGTTCAAACTAATGATGTAGAATGCTTTGACCAAATGAGCTGGTCTATTATGCCTTGTAAAACAGCAGCATAGGGCTTTTAAAAGGTAGTCAATAAAAGTTGCTGAAATTTTGGCTTTTTTAAATATGTAGTAGGTGTTTTTAATGATTTTTCACATAATGTGTAAGGTAGTGAAATGCAAGAAGGGAAAAACGATTTGTGTGAAACACATTTTCTGACTGGGGAACTTTTAATAGGGTAAATTGTTTGTATGGCTGTATGCCAACAGTTTCCTCTGATAGTTTGACTGATTTAGGATATCTGCTGTATGATGCAATGTAAAGTCTTTTTTGCCTTTTTTCAGGAGAAAAAAAAAACAAAAAACCTAACTTGATGTTCTAGATTTAGTGTAGGTAGTGTTGGGACTGGGGGTGGGGGGTGGGGGAGGGGAGTCCCCGAATGTTTTGTCCTTCCTTTATACTAATGATAGTGCTTTAGAATGCGAATTAGGCCTGAGATCTGGCAAATAGAAAGATGTTGGTATTGCAACTAAATGGCAAAAGCTAAAAGTAAGGATTTATCTTCAAACATGAGCTGAGATATGGATAGAAGCAAAATGATTGGCTACTAGCTCTCTCTCTCTCTCCTCTCTCTATTACGTAAATTTGAGAAATAAAAATTACTTGGCACTTTTAAAGGTAACTTCACCAAAGACCGAAGAGCCAGTAACCAGTAGCTCCAACTTGTCTCAGCATCACATCTTCTGTGCTCTTTATTTTTTGCCGGACCAGTTTGCGGTTAGGAGAATGTGCCTTTTTTGTACCTTTGCATTTAGGTTTTATAATTTTAATTGATGTATGGACACACACAAACAAAAAAAGCATGAAGGAAGATTTGGATCCAAGCAGTGCCACACTTTACATCGTCACTACAAGTGTTAAGTGTAAAGAAAAACCAATTTTGAAACTATGAAATTCCTGATTCATAAATACACAGTTATTTCTACTTTAGTACATACAAGATGATTCACTGTTATCAAAGCTCTTTTATTAAGATAATTGCATACGTTTGAAAAGCAACGGTAAATTAAGTTGTCTTCCAAAACTGTGTACTTGTCTGGTCAACTGTGTGTGATCAGTTATCTACCTCAGAGTCTATTTTCTTTTGTGCTGGGACAGGTTGCTGGCCCTCCCTGTTTCCACAGACCAAATCCTCCTAGCTCAGGAGCTAGGGCTAAGCAGTTATTTCTTTCGAGTATTTTTTAGTTCTTAAATTTTATGCTTGTATTTGATTCTAGATGTCAGTGACATTTCATAGTTTCAAAAGTCCTTGCTGCTCTGAGAAGTGTAGATTCTATTGAAAATTACGTAGTCATAAGAGAAATGTGTTTTTGTTTTTGTTTTTGTTTCCTTTTTTAAAGTTGTGGTATTATTGGTTCTATGCTCCCTGGAATATTACTGCTTTGTGAAAGTCCAGACTGAACGCAGTGCCCTCCGTGTACCTAGTACATTTATAAACCCGGGTCTCTCACTACTTGATATTTTTGCATTAGTTACGACAGAAATTTGATAGTTCAGTTAGAGGGGAGGGCAAAACTGCTGCTAGAAATGTCTGAACTAAGTGCCATACTCGTCTGGGTAAGATTTGGGAAACATAACCTCTGTACATAAAAAAAAAAAAAGTCAGTTAAACATCACATAGTAGACAGCCATTAAATTATAAAAAAAATTAATTTATGAAGAAAGACCTTTTGTACAGATTGAAAAAAAAAGATTTTCATAGAGATATCTATATGATCAAGAGAGTTAATTTTTTATTTTGTTTTACTAGTGCCACAAACTTGCCAGTGGTAACTTATTTGTCCGGTTCAAGATAACTCTGTAGTTTTCTTTCCTAGGACTTGTTGTTAAACGCCAAAAGACATTTTTGAACTGTACATTTGATCAGATTGTTAGCTTTTTCTGTTTTATTTCTTTTGAGAACCTTTGAATAAAAAACATCCGAAATTTTCTTTTTCCTGTCAATTTTTTTAAGTAGATTAAAAGTGTGTCAGAGTGTTGGATGACCGTCCTTGAGCTCAGGAGGTTGGTTTGAAAGTGAGTTGAAAATTATTTTAGATTCAATGTGTACTTGAAATCTATTTTCTCCCTAAGAATTATAAAAACCTTCTCATGCCCCTCTTTGGGGTTATTTAAATCTGTGTACAGAGACCAGAGACATTAACCATTAGCTCCCCACATTTCATCTCAGCACCTTTGGTCTTTTGTCCCTCCTCCTTCCTGCTGCCCTCTAACTGTGGCACTGCTTGCCATTGCCCAGCAAGGAGGACAGAATACTGAGTCCCATCAAGCAAGCACCCAGGTAAGGATTTCAAGATGATTTTAAGACGATCTTATCCTGCCTTGATGGCCGTGGGCCTGCTGAGTGACCTTGGCGGTTCCCAGTAGGAGGCTGTGGTGCAGCATTCATGGCGGGGAGAGAACTCATTCCCATAACCCTGGTTTTATGGGAAGCACTTAATACAGGAAATTGATTCCTTCTACCCAAGGCAGATTAAGTGTTTTAGCAGAGCTGTACAGTATTCATTTTCTCTGTCCTGGTGGTGAAAGGAGTGAGCAAGAAAAATATCCATCCCCTCCATTCCTGGCCACGCCCCCCTGCAATGTGGGTGATGTTGAATATGAACTAGAAATGTGGGGCTTCGAGCACCTCCCTTACTCGAGCCAAGAAAGCCTGGTCCTCAGTGGCTGGCTCAGAAAAGGACACAGGGTCCTCTGATGATCCCAGTGCTTCTGAGGGAGAGATGTTGGGCAGGAGGGAAGCTTGACTCACTTTCTGTCCCAGCCTCCTCTGTATGACCAACAACCAAAGCACCTTCCATTTTGTTGGCCTTGTTTTTGTTCTCATATTTTTTAAGAAGGCTTTCTGTCGCTGGAGGCCTGGGACATCCAGTGGCTGCCTTTACACAGAAACTAGTAGCACTTTCTCAAGATCACCTTTCTGTGCCCAAGAGATGGACCAAACCAACATGATGATGGTTCAGAAAGAGCTACTGCTCCCATAGAAAGAGGCAGTGCAGAGCCTTTGGGGATAAGCACCTGCTAAAAGGCCATGGCTGCTTGGTCATCGTCAGGGGCCAGGATTTCCCCGTTGTCTAAGATCGGCTGGGATCAGCGTCCAATTGAGTCAGCTTGGAAGGGAGGGAGGAAGCTCTGGCAGTTGGTCCCTGGCATCCAGGTTTCCTCCCCCACCCCCACCCCCACTATCCATACCCTTCCTGGGCATTGGCGCCAGGTAAATCCACTGGAGCCCGAGTGCCCCCTCTTGAATTTCACAAATCCTGATTAAATGTCCACTAGGAGAGCGGCATTGCCCCCCGGGCTGAGGGAGGCTCCAAATAGGTCAGGTCTGATTGACGATACTGTTGCTGCACTAGAATAGCCAAAACGGAAGAGATCGCGCTCCCTCATGGGGAGAGGTTATGGTCATGTCACCAGCACCACTTTCCCCAGCCACCAGCAGGCTTCAGAAAAGGGAAAATGAGGGAGGAGGGCGGAAAACTCTGAGCTCAGGGTTTAAGAAAAGCCTGGCAGTTTCTTCCCCTCAAATAGCAATGTGATGAGGTCACCACTACTCAGTCATCAAGGAGCACGCTGACGCCCCCACTGGTGGCCGTGCCAGATGGCAGCAGGGAGTGGGGGCTGCAAGGTGAGTGCCCAGAGCCCCGGCGAGGATTCCTGGCACAGCTGAATGGCAGTGCCCTGTGCCCATCCCTCCCTGTGGGATAATCCGCCAGGCAATGGAATTTCAACCCTGTGAAATGGCTCCAGAGTGTCTCCTGGGTCTTTGTGGGGCCAGAGGGTGTTTCCACTTGAGCCACTAGAGGGAGGATTTTGTTTTCTTCTTCAACTGTGAGCTCTAAGGCAGCCGCCCAGGCAGCCCTGGGTTATGGCCTTGGAGCGGGGGCTGCTGGTGGATATTCAATCTGCAAGCTT
Source organism: Myotis davidii (assembly GCF_000327345.1). Taxonomy (NCBI): domain Eukaryota; kingdom Metazoa; phylum Chordata; class Mammalia; order Chiroptera; family Vespertilionidae; genus Myotis; species Myotis davidii. The sequence continues at coordinate 1,473,689 of NW_006293001.1, read as the reverse complement.
CCGAGGGAGAGAAATGGGGCAGGAGGGAAGTGTGCCTCCTTTTCTGCCCCAGCCTCACAGTCCCAGTGCTCCTCCATCTACCCCTGGGATCACAGGGTTCTTGAATTGGGGGCTAATTGTAAGAACTGATACACAGATAATCACCATTGCCCAATGCAGGCAGCTTTCTCATCCAGACCACTGTTGCCCATACTGGGGAGTAACTTAAATGTGATTTTAAGGCACAGGGACGCCAAAAAAAACTTACCAGACCTCGTGACTCGAAGACCCATGAAAGTGCTGGCAGGTTTTAGAGTTGCTCAGAATTGAAAACAGGTGGCATTAAACAGACTTCAACGCTATTACTCATCTTTTTAAAATGTGACTCAGAGACTGAGATTTCATCTAGTTACTCAATTATTCATTTATAGATGATACAGATCATAAACCATACGCTGCAGGTGTCTCCTACCTTCTAGTATCCCTGAAGCCACTTTCTCTGCTTGAATACCTCTAGTGAGTGGGCACTTCCCACCTCACCTGGCATTCTTTTTGGAACAGCTCTCAAACTTGCTTAAGGAAGGAATCAAAATTGTGTCTATGTAATTTCTACTTAACATCCTTATGTTTGCCAACTGAGGTGCTGTGGAGTAAGTCGGTCATTCCCATTCTTTAAAAGACAAAAGTATAATGACAAGAAACATATCAGTGATTGCCAGGAGTGGAAGAGATGGGAGGATGTGACTATAGGGGTACGGCACAGGGTGGTTTTGTGTGTGTGTGTGTGTGTGTTTTGGGGGGGAGTGGCCATGAAACTCTACTCCACACTCCCCCACCTCACACCCCAAGTGCA
>NW_006293001.1:1468671-1472760 GCF_000327345.1 Myotis davidii | reverse complement strand
GGAAGAGATGGGAGGATGTGACTATAGGGGTACAGCACAGGGTGGTTGTGTGTGTGTGTGTGTGTGTGTGTGTGTGTGTGTGTGTGTTTTGGGGGGGAGTGGCCATGAAACTCTACTCCACACTCCCCCAGCTCACACCCCAAGTGCACCACAGGTGGCTCGGGGTAAAACCCAGAACACGCAGAAGGGATCCTGAGTCTTCACTTACCCCCCAGCTCAGCCCATCCTCTTACAGGCACAATGGTTTCCTTTTTGACTTCTCAGGCACACCACAGTTCTTAAAACTTGCAGCCAATTAAAATCTCTATGTTGTTTTATCTTTTGTCATGATTAATTATAACAGACACGTAATTAAATATGTAGTCATTTAAAATAAAGACTTGCCCAGCCAGTGTGGCTCTGTGGTTGAGTGTCGACCTATGAACCAGAAGGTTCAATTTCTGGTCAGGGCACATGCTCAGGTTGTGGGCTCAATCCCCAGTGTGGGGTGTACAGGAGGCAGCCAATCAATTATTCTCTCCCATTATTGATGTTTCTATGTCTCTCTTCCTCTCTAAAATCAATAAAAATATATTTTAAAAAATAAAGACATCTTAATGGCATGAAAAATGCTCAGGATATAAAGTGAAGGGAAAGTGTTAGGACAATAATAGTAGATACAGTATGCTCATAACTATGAAGCAGTATTTAAATATGAATGGTACTTCAAAATGCTTAGCTGTAGCCCTGGCCAGTGCAGCTCAGTTGGAGCATTCTCTCATATACCAAAAGGTTTCGGGTTCGATTCCCAGTAAGGACAAGTATGGAAGGCAACCAATCAATGTTTGTCTCACATTGATGTTTCTCTCTCTCTCTCAAAATCAATAAAAACATCCTCAAGTGAGGATTTTTTTTTAGAAAAAATGCTTAGCTTTATAGGTGGAAAGATTGTGGGAAGTTTGTGTTTTCTCAATACTTTTTCAAATTTTTTCAGTTTTCTATAATGACATTTTATAATCGGGAAAAGGAAGTTTTAACAAAAATTGTCAGATCATCCTGAAATTATGCAAGTTGGTGTATTATATTCCCATCTGGCATATTTGATTATTTGTTTGTTTTTAAAACATCATGCACCAGCAGACACAAAGATGACAGAATGTGGTTCCAGTCCTCAAGGAACATTCTGTGAGGAGACACAATATATAAGTGACAATACTGTAAAGAAAAGTAACAGAAGTATGATCTAAATAAAGAGCTTTGGGACTGATGTGAAGGGGCCGAGACGACGTTGACACTCTCCTGAGGGTCATCTCATTTCCACATTACTAATCAGTTCCTTTTTACTGATCAGAAATCACTCCAAAGCAGCCATTTTGGCTCACTGGTTGCTCTGCCTTCTGAGAGGTGAAATTGTCAGGCAGACACATGAAGTCTTTGGTAGGTCTGGTCTTGCCAGATGAGACTTGGGGCAGGTGTCCAAGGAGTTGATGTTCCTTTGTCACTACTGCTTTGAAAATAATGGATTATGTATCATGTTTTGTTTTGGTCAAGCGGGGTGTAGGATACTTTCCAAATAATGTCATTTTGACTTATTTTACCCTTGGTCAGATGTTCTCCACATGCCAGATTATGGATTTGTAAACACCTGTGTAGTTTTCTGACACCATCCACTATATCCTAAAAACCCACAGTTATTACTTTCTTCCCAAAAGTTTCAGTAGGAATCCTATCATATTCTCTTCATTACATGTTATGCTTTGACACATGCCCATGACCATGAATATTGTTCCTACCGATTTGTCTCTTATTTTATGGTGTGTACTGAGGGAGCCTTCTTGACATCCTTGTTATATACATGATCTTCCTAACATTTAGTTTTATAGAGGAGGTGCTGTTTCTCTCAACTTTCACTCGTCTAATAACTTTCTCTTTCTATTTATTTCACAAACTTTTATTTTACATGTTTTGAAGCAATTTACAGGAAACACAATAAAACAAATTTAAAAATGAGGGCTTGGGAGGTTAACAGTAAAGAAAGATAAGAAGAGCACAGAAGGCAGAACCGAAGATGGCGGCATAGGTTAACACCAGAGATTGCTGCCTCAAACAACCAATTCAAATTAAGCTTGATCCAGGGAAAGGACAATGTCCAGAGCCACAGGAGGGCTGGCTGAGTGGAAATTCTACAACTAGGAGTAAAGAGAATATTATTTCCCTGTGTAGTTTTCTGACACCATCCACTATATCCTAAAAACCCACAGTTATTACTTTCTTCCCAAAAGTTTCAGTAGGAATCCTATCATATTCTCTTCATTACATGTTATGCTTTGACACATGCCCATGACCATGAATATTGTTCCTACCGATTTGTCTCTTATTTTATGGTGTGTACTGAGGGAGCCTTCTTGACATCCTTGTTATATACATGATCTTCCTAACATTTAGTTTTATAGAGGAGGTGCTGTTTCTCTCAACTTTCACTCGTCTAATAACTTTCTCTTTCTATTTATTTCACAAACTTTTATTTTACATGTTTTGAAGCAATTTACAGGAAACACAATAAAACAAATTTAAAAATGAGGGCTTGGGAGGTTAACAGTAAAGAAAGATAAGAAGAGCACAGAAATTAGTTTGCAAACCAAAAAGCCTCCACCATCTCTCTAGTCGAACCTCAATAATGTTGAGTTTTCTGGCAGCCAAGGTGAAAGGGGAGACAGGTACATCCATCTATAGCTTTTCTATAGCTCTTCTCACCAAACGGAGCGAAGCCTCCCAGATCCTCTGGAGAAAGATGGCATTTACTAGTTCTGTACAGGGACCCCTAAAGGAGGCACGGGCAGTGTCTACCTCATTTTCCTGCCAATACAATGATGCTTTCCCATGGGCGTTTCAATGAAAGCCAAAGACAGCACACCAAAGCACCGCCACCAAAGCGCCACGTAGTGACTCTGTGAGGGGATAGGCTCATCATGGACACTTTCAGTTAAGTCTCTTCTCAAGTGTTCCTACGTGACGTATTTTACTCCTGTCACCAAGCCCATTGCTCTGACTCTGAAGGACAAGATCTGTTTTGACACATTACAAACATTCTAGATGCTCCTTTCTCTTTCACATCCAGCCCCCCGAATAAGAAGAGAAATCCACCCCACAAGTCATCGGCTGCTTCCTGAGGACTTCAGATGACACCGAAGACACTGTCCAGTCTCCCATTTCTCTGGAAGCAGCAGCGTGCAGTCAAGTCCATGGCTGGCTGATCTGGGCAGGCATGCACTCCTCTGAGGCAAGGTCTGTGAGTTAAGGGAGAATCATGGCACTTTTCATTACCTACCATTGCATCTTTGCTTTTCCATCAAAGGATTCTTAAGAGCTGAGGAGAAGTCATAGGGAACTCTAGGGATGTTGAGGCATAGCCCCGTGTGGCTCACCATAAACACAAAATTTCTCTTATTTTCTCCTCAGTGAATGGCAATTTGATGTTTAACGTTATAACATCTCTTTCTCTTTTTTCCCCAAGATGCTTGTGCCATTTTATTTATTTCCTAATATTTTTTTTAAAAATCCAAACAAAAGTTGCAAGTACAATACAATAGAAAGAACTTTTATCCTGATGTGTTTGAGAGCAAATTATTGACCCCAATGCTCCATTATCCCCTTCAAACAAGGACCTTCTCCTACATGGCCACAACACAACCATCAAAACCAGAAAAGGAAAATGCTGATGCATTACTGTCATCTAATCCTCAGACACCAGTCAATTCTCATCAGTTAATCCAGGAATGTCCTTTGTAGTAAAAAGCTCTATTTCAAAATCATGTGTTGCATTTGCTTGTCGTGTGTCTTTACTTTCCCTCATTCTGAAATAGCTCCACAGTCTTTATTTGATGGTCATTACTTGGACACAATGGAAGATTCCTGGCCAGGTATTTAGCAGAGTGCTTAGATCAGTTCGTTGGAAGTTTCCGTTGGCCCTGCACCTTTGGCAGGAATATCGCCAAAGTGGGGCTTGTTCTCCTTGCTGCATTCCATCCTGTGACAAAGGGTTTCTATTTGTCTCCCCACCGATGGGGTTCCCTTTGATAACTTAATTAAAGTGGTGCCTGCTGGCTTTTC
>NW_006293001.1:1467418-1468637 GCF_000327345.1 Myotis davidii | reverse complement strand
CTTTCCCACTTTGCAGTTAAATATTTTGTGGGGAGGTGCTTTGTAACCACATAAGTACCGTGAACTTCCTCACACTTTGAATAGACTCATTTACTTTTTTATATAAGTATGGGCTCAGGATTTCCTATTTTAGTTAATGGGGTCTAATCTGTTACAATTATTATTTGATGTTCCAATTGCCCCCAATTTGGCCAGGGGGCCCCTTACAAGACAGCTTCTGTGTGCTTTTTTAATCCTCACTGGGGATATGTTTTTATTGATTTTTAGAGCGAGAGGAAGGGAGAGAGAAAAAGAAACATCAATGTGAGAAACATTGATTAGTTGCTTCCCATACATGCCCTGGCCAGGGATTGAACCCACAACCCAGGCGTGTGTCCTGACCAAAAATCAAACATGAGACCTTTTGGTATACGGGATGATACTCTAACCAACTGAGCCACCCAGCCAGGGCACTTCTGTATAATTTTAAGACATGTTTCCATTATTCTTTAAGCACTTCCTTGCTTTCTGGCACCACCAGATGCCCCAAGCTCATCTTAGTCCTGGATTCAGCCATTTCACCAGAGTCCTGGTTCCTTTTACTGAAGAATGGCATGTAGAAGGTAATATTTGGACACTAAGTGTACTTTTTATATTGCCATGTCACTGTTTCCAAGCCTTGTTAGTGAACAGGGTTAGGGAATGTGTGTGTGGGAGGGGGAGGGGGAGAATGCAGGTGTGCACACACACTTACATCTCTATTTTCTACATTTTCTATAAATATTGAAAAACACATGTTTGCACGTCCATACCTCCGATTCCAGTCCATCACCACAGGGCCATTTTCCCTTTCCACATCTGTAACTCTCTTTTCTAACAGCAAGAAACCTGGCTCCCAATATCCTTGATAAACTTAGCCCTTTGATCAGTTCCCCTGCATGTAACCAACCTCCCATCTCTGACATCACCATCTTGGCCATACAGATACTTTCGCCTCGCTCCCCCTGCTCAGGCTCTCATATGTGTGTGAGTCAGGGGTGGTGAGGAAGTTCATCCTCCTCCTACTCTGCCCACAAGGACACGGGAACCATGTATCAAGGAACAGGAGTGATTCTGCCATAACAGGGTAAGTGTTCTCCAAAGGAAGGGCCTTTTGTGACGCCATAGATTTGCCCCATGTTGTCTGTTACCTCTCACTTTCAGATGGAACAAGGTAAAAGATTCGAAACAGGGTTGAGGG
>NW_006293001.1:1462052-1467391 GCF_000327345.1 Myotis davidii | reverse complement strand
GAATGATGTGGAAGTAGGAAATCCAGAAAGGAGATGTAAAGAAAGAACATGAGTATATGGAAGAAGAAGAGAAAGGAAGTAGAAAAGAGCCTTTGAAATGAAGACGGGTAGGAAAACAAATATAAGAAAGATTGAGCAGAGGAGGAAAAGAAGATAAAAAGAACTCTGTTGACTGGTATCACCCTCCCAACACTGGCCCCTGAGCATCAGCTGAGCATGCTGGTCTCCAAGCTCTGAGCACCAACTTTGATGTGTGTTCAATTAAGGCAGGGGTCCTCAAACTACGGCCCGCGGGCCACATGCAAATACAAATATTGTATTTGTTCCCATTTTGGTTTTTTTACTTCAAAATAAGATATGTGCAGTGTGCATAGGAGTTTGTTCATAGTTTTTTTTTTTAAACTATAGTCCGGCCCTCCAACAGTCTGAGGGAAGTGAACTGGCCCCCTGTTTAAAAAGTTTGAGGACCCCTGAATTAAGGGAACAGAGATGTTTCTAAGGTGTCAGCAGTGAATTGCCATCTCTGAGGCAACAAATGCAACATCCCGCAAAAACTGCGTGCACAGCCTTCTGATATTCCCAGGTATTTCTCCAGGGCCTCCTCCCAAGTGGATCTAGACCAGTCTTGTAGAGGATGGGGATGCTTCCTTACCAGTTAAACCGTATCTTAATACCCCACCCCACCCCAGTTAATTCTGAAGTCTCTGAGATAAAGGCCTTTGAGTTTTTGAGAAGGAAATGAGCTATAACCTTTTATGATTGTGGGAAAACAGTGGATTCACTAATCTAAATGATCTTATCTGTCTTTCATCTGGTTAGCCCTCTCTGCAGCATTGGTCAGTGCTGCCAAATACACTTGTCTCCACTCCCCTACGCCCCATCCCACCTCCTTCTGCTGCAGGCTGGTGTCTGCTGACAGCTCTCCACTGCATGGTTCAACCCACTGGGGACAGGGACCTCCTGTTCCCAAGTAAAGAACCCTTGATCCTTAACTGAATGGCTTCTCTGCAGCATTTCTTGCTGCTGTTGACAGCCCTCCGTGTCTTGAAATTTCATTCCCCTGCTTAAAATCCTTTCACAAGCCCCCCAAGACTAAATGCCTATCTCCCCCATGGCCTCATTTCCACTGTTTTGGGGGCCTCACGTCCAGCCACACTCCATCTGGAACTTTAAAATCTCAGAAGAACTCTGTACTCTGCACCTTTGCCCCTTCTTGTATTAGTCCTAGAATGTCCTCCTCTCCCTTGATAACTCCTATTTATTCTTGAAGATTCAACTCAGTGCCTAATCTTTCTGAGAATTATTAGGCAATAAATAACTACTTTCTTTTTGGCCCTTTAAAACTGTCAAATAAGCTTAGAAAAGTGAGTGAAAGATAAATGTGCAGCTCAAAATATTGTTGCAAAATGGGCACACTGTGCTTTCTACCCAAGCTGAGAAATAGAACAGAGCTCCCTCGCGAGACCCCCCACAGCCTCCTCACAATCATAAACCTTTTCTTAGGATCAGCAGGTAACACTACACAGACGTTATAGTGTTCACTTCCTTGCTTTTCTCTATGACTTTACCACCTAACTATGCATTCCTAAAATCTAGAGTTTACTTTTGCCTGTATTTATTCTCTTTTTCTTTTTTGAAAACCACAGCAATTTATTATTGATTTTGTGAGTTGGATAGGTTCATCCAGGTGGTTCTTTGCTTTTGTGTGAGATTAACTATGGCCATTTACTAGGATTCACTCAACTGTATGGTCCATGTGCCCAGTTACTCACTGCAGCGTGATCTCTTCCATGGTAGCCTAAAGCTTTTCCATGGCAATTGATTTCTTCTTTTTTTAAAAAAATCTTCATTGTTGAAAGTATTACATATGTCCCCTTTCTTTCCCCATTGACCCCTTTTGGCCCATCCCTGCCCCATACCTCGGGCCTTCACCACACTATTGTCTGTGTCCATGGGTTATGCATATATGCATACAAGTTCTTTGGTTGATCTCTTCCCACCCATCCACTCGCCCCCACCATCTCTCTCAGATTCCACAGTCTGTTCTATGCTTCTATGTGCCTGAATCTATTTTGTTCATCAGTTTATTTTGTTCATTAAATTCCATACATGAGTGACATCATGTGATACTTGTCTTTCTCTGACTGGCTTATTTCATTTAGCATAATATTCTCCAGGTCCCTCCATACTGTCTTAATGGGTAAAAGATCCTTCTTTTTTAGTGCAGCATAGTATTCTATGGTATAACTGTACCACAGCATTTTCATTCTCTCATATTCTTCTAGCTGTTCATGGTGAGGGGCTGGGATGGGGGTACTGACGGTGTGTTGACTATGAACCTGACACCATGATAAGAGTCATGCAGGGTGTGTTGGGCTGAGGAAGGCACCAAAAGGACTGCTGGGTCCAGTGGAGGGTTCCCTTTTCTAATTTGTCTTCCACAGAGCATGTCTTGTTCTAATTCTCACAAGGACTAATCCTGTGCAAGGTGCTCAGACTGTTTCCCCAAAGCTGAGCCTTATAGCAGCACTTCTCTGAAAGTAGCATCTAATGTGCAATCTGCAAGGACAAACACCCTGACTTACCTGATCACTATTTCTACATTAAATTATTTATAACCCCATAGGTCCATGAAACCTCTGTGTCCCAAGCTCAGCTCAGTGACTTTGTGAGCTGGCTATTTTCTGTTGCTCCTCCAGATTGCTCTTTTTAGCACTCTGTTCAGTGTCCCAGGAGATTGAACTTTGTGGACAGCATCAAACAGGCTTCCTTGGCTCTGGTTTCCACCTGGGTTTGGCCAATGTGAGGCACCTCGGCAGGCTGGAGGGATGCACTTACTATGCATGCTACAGAACGGCAGTGTCCCAGTCATGAGTTTAATATTGTGTCCCCACAGTATCCATATGTTAAAGTACTGATTCCCAGTACCTCAGCATGTGACTGTGTTTGGAAATAGAGCCTTTAAAGAGGTAATTAAGTTAAAATGAGGTTATTAGGATGGACCCTAGTCCATCATGACTGTTGTCCTCATAAGAAAAGGAAATCTGGCTGAGCTGCTGTGGCTCAGTGGTTGAACATTGATCTATGAATCAGTAGGTCATGGTTTGATTCCAGGTCAGGGCACATGCTCGGGTAGTGGCCTCCATCCCCAGTAGGGGGCCTGCAGGAGGCAGCCAATCAATGATTTTCTCTCATCATGTCTATCTCTCTCTCCCTCTTCCTTTCTCTCTGGAATAAAATCAATAAAATCTTTTTTTTTAAAAAAAGAAGAGGACAGTTGGACAAAGATACATGCATAAAAAGACCATGTGAAGTCACAAGGCAAGGGGAGAGACTTCAGAAGAAACCAATCCTGTCAGCCTCTAGATCTGGAACTTCTAGCCTCTAAAATTGCAAGAAAATAAATTTCTGTTGTTTAAGCCACCCAGTCATGGCACTTTGTTAGGGCATCCCGAGCAAAGTTAACACAGCCCCTCTACCGAAAACCACAGTGCTGCCCATGCGCCCTCTCCTAGAGCCATGTTCTCACCCTGGACTTGGGTCACTGCTCCCCCCGCCCCCACCCTTGACCCCAGACTTCAGGAAAGGAAGGAAGGGCTTCCTTCTATTGCTGCATTATCATGGCTGGTTTCCCTTTGCTAACCACCTTTATTAAACTCTATTCAATTACCCATTTTGAGTGCACCAGGAGTTACTTGCAGTAACTTGGACTGATCCACTGGTTCCCCTCCCAATGTGCTTGACTTGTTCCTCAAATGTAATCCTCCTTACAGAAACAAACCAGAACGGTTCATTGGGTGAGATAAATCCGTCTATCATCTTACTGGGGGGAAAAAATTCTGAAATTCCCTATGGTGACAAGAAGCTATTGGAATATGCAATAGCAGTGAGGTCTGCAGAAATAAAGACAGAGAGCCTGTCCAGCCAAGGGCACACTGACATTGTGCTAATGAGTGAGAAAATTACTGCTTTGAAAAGAATTTCATGGCTATGGAGAAAACACTTGGAAAATGGAAATTTAGAGTTGTTTCCACCATTGTGTAAATTTGTTTCTGAAAACAATGTTTTCTCTGTTAAAAATTCTGATATGTACACATTTTTAAACTGGGAAGTGGGATTTTTCTAAATTATTTAAAAATTTTTCAAGTGTGTAATTTCTAGAAACATCTATCATCTATCTATTTATCTACCTGTATACTACACACCTATCTGTAAAAATGGTGCCTCAACCAGGCTTCCTAGCCTTTGACTTTCTCTGGGTTTAGCCAAAGGGAAGCACTTTTCTATTTGATTCTAAGAATAATTGACTGATTATAAAGAAGAAGGAAATTTATTAGTAAACTTTCAACAGAATCTTTTCATAGCTGGTGGATGTGGCCAAAAACATGAGTCACAATGGAGTAATAAGAGACAACAATGCCCTTCTTGCATGATCTCTGTACCACAATAATCACTAAAACCAGGTATCAAAATGAGCTCTAGAGAGACTTCAGAAGAAACCAATCCTGTCAGCCCCTGGTTCGGGAACTCCAGATAAATAAAATCAATATAATTTTATTGATTTCAGAGAGAAAGGGAGAGGGAGAGAGAGATAGAAATGATGAGAGAAAATCATTGTTTGGCTACCACCTGCAGAATCAGACTCTAGAATCCCATCACAAAGTGGTAAAGCAAGCTTTTCAAGTGAAGCATCTTTAGTTCAGTCACATCTATTTATACATCTATATATATAAAACCCTAAGCGACCAGTCGACCATTCAACTGGTCGCTATGACATGCACTGACCACCAGGGGGCATATGCTCAATGCAGGAGCTGCCTCCTAGTGGTCAGTGTGCTCTCACAGTGGGAGTGCTGCTCAGCTGACCAACAGGTGCCAGACACTGGGCTCACGGGGATTGGGCCGAAACCGGCAGTCCAACATTCCCGGAGGGGTCCTGGATTTCGAGAGGGCACAGGCCAGGCTGAGGGACCCCACCGGGCGGGCCTCTAGTAAAAATATAAAATGAGCATACAACATTAATAGCACAGTATGAGCAAAAAGGGTTTTTGTACCATTGAGAAAATAAACAACTTGATATTTTCATCTTTAAAATGTTATCTTTGTACTTCAATAGTTTGTGTATAATTATAAATAAATAACAAGTATGGAAAGCATCTGCTTAAAATCTTTTATTGATTCTGGTGGGACATACAAAAAGCCAGGAGACCACTGAGCATTAAAGCATAAGGGTTGCAAAAAAAAAAAAAAAATCACTGTATCCAGGCTCTTAGAGCTTCAGAGTCACACAATTCCTTCTCCTTCAAAGTGGCTTTAAAGGAAACAAAAGGAGAGGCATG
>NW_006293001.1:1441628-1462010 GCF_000327345.1 Myotis davidii | reverse complement strand
GATGGCCCGCGCCTCACAGCCTGCCCACACGAGCCAGGAGAGTAGGCAGGCTCATTTGGTTGAACCGCCACATCTTAGGAAGTTTTGGAAATATTTGGAATGCAGTGGGAGGCCCAAAGGACCACCCAGTAGTAAAAACCCAAATGAAAACCTCCCCAAAACAACAGGGGACAAAATGAGGGTCAACTCCTCCCCAGCTGGCCAGGGCCGGGCCAGGGGGTCAGCCAGCTTGTCTAACTCTGCCTGCATCTCACATGCATTCCTGAGAGTCACAGAGGTTATGAGCCTTGGAAATCATGTTATCACAGTGTGTGATGATTGGAGGTGACAGAAAACACTCTGGTCACGTCAGAGAGAATAGCCATTTAGACTATAGATGAGGGGGAAATGCCCTGGAGCGCAACCCAGCAGGCCTCCTGTCTAAAGCCGCCAGCCAAGCCGGAACCCTGCTCCAGGCGGAGCTCTGGATGGATAGTTACTGCTTGGCCTTTCAGGCAAAAGGCTATAAAAATACACTGGTGGAGTGCAGACGGCAGGGTGGATTTTGAAATCAAAGCTGCTTCTTCAATCGGTTTTCAGTTGTTGTTGTTTTCAGGATGCCTCACTGATTAAAATTAAAATCTGGTCACAAAACAGGGGACCCGGTGAGACATTCACTCCTCTACGTCTCCGCAGATGCATCCTGCTGCTCCCAGCTTTCCTCCTTTGTCAAGAAAACAAAATTCAATCGAGTAAAGCTGAAGATCTAATTGGCTGTATTCAGTGATTCGTGAATCGGCAGCATTCCATTTAGCAACTAGAAGGGCGCTCGGGAGGGTTATACAAAAGGGAAGGTTTTTACAGGAAGAAAGGTGTGTGTGGTAGGGGAGAGTTTAGCAAAAGAAAAAATAATTATTTTCACACCAGGACATCATTTTTCGGTGGGGGTGGGGGTGGGGGTGGGTCATGCATGTTGCCTCTCCTTCCCAGTGGTGGTAGTGGTAACCTGGGCGATGGAGAGGGCCCACATGACACATTGCCTCATGGTGTTAACCAGAAAAATCACCGACTGGTTGATTAAGATTACATTTCTGGGGATGAAGGTTAAAACTGCGATTAGGTCAGGAATTAAGTCTACTAGTAGATTTGGTATGGGCTTTAGCACAAGTGGTGCCATTTTGGGTCTGTGGTTTTCTCTTTCACGCCTTAAAGGCAGGGTGAATCGAAACTGCCTTCTCAGCACCAAAGCTGCCTCATCTCCCTACAGAAGTCTCCAGAGGAGATCCCCTAAAAGGCTGAAGAAGCCAGCCTCCCTTGCAGTTATCTAAAAGGAATCATCGGCTGATGTTCACAAGACATCCTTTCTGCTACCCAGATTCACAGTCGTTTTCTTTGTGAAATAAATACCAGTGATTTGTTGTTGCTTTGTTTTTGTTTTTTTTTTGAATTTAAAATTTTTTAATGTATTTTTATTTTATTTATTTACTTGTTTGTTTATTTTTAATTTTTTTTATTAAGATAGTACAAATGTGTCTTTATCCCTCCATTGTCCCCTCATCTCCCCAGTCTTGCCCTCACCCTCACCCCCTCATCCATCGCTTATGCTTATATGCATGCATACAGTACTTTGGTTGATCTCTTCCTCTTCCCCCATCCTTCCCTATCTTCCCTCTGAGGTTTGAGCATCTGATTGATGCTTCTCTGTCTCTAGATCTGTTTTTGTTCATCGGTTTATGTTGTTCATTATATTCCACAAATGAGTGAGATCATGTGATATTCATCTTTCTCTGACTGACTTATTTCACTTAGCATAATGCTCTCCAGCTCCATCCATGCTGTTGCAAATGGTAGGAGTTCCTTCCTTTTTACTGCGGCATAGTATTCCATTGTGTAGATGTGCCAAAGGTTTTTAATTCACTCATCTGCTGATGGGCACTTAGACTGATTCCAAATATTAGCTATTGTAAATTGTGCTGCTATGAACATAGAGGTATTGTCCATTAAACAGTGATCTGATTAGAAATTAACAGGATTTTATAATCTAGGTAAGGTAAGCCCATCCCTAAATTTTGCTGAACCCCATCATTCAGCCTCCTGCTCAGATAATAGGGGACCTTCTAAACTCCAAGAACATCCGGCTGAATGGAATCATGACTTCCCCGCCTCAAGCCACACTCAGTAGAGCCAGTGCTGGCAGATGCTGCCATCTCACAGGACTGTAACCTCCAAACTGGGTTTTCCTTCTCTTCACTCCTACAAAGAACAAGATCACGTGCTCCGAAAGCATGTTCCCAAGGTGACCTTCAAATGGATACCTGGGGCATCCAAACTCCCTCCAATGGGGAGGAATTGTAACTGAAGAAACAGGTCAAAACAGTCCGGTGTTATTGTTGTTTTTAATATATTTTTATTGATTTCAGAGAGGAAGGGAGAGGGAGAGAGAATTAGAAACATCAGTGATGAGAGAGAATCATTGATTAGCTGCCTCCTGCAGGCCCCCCACTGGGGAATGAGCCTGCAACCCAGACATGTGCCCTGACCAGGAATCCAATCATGACCTCCTGGTTCATAGGTTGCCTCTTAACCACTGAGCCATGCCGGCTGGCCAGGCAAATGTTTAATGAGATACTGGGTTGTTTTACAGAGACAACAGACCAAGACGGAAAGTTATGCAGCTGGGGCGTGAGCAGAGGAGAGAATCTTGGCCTCCAGCTGCACCCAGAACCAAAGTCGCGCCTCCGTCACCACCACCACCACTGAGGAACCAAACCAAAGGACCTGGACATACTGGAACTTCAATGCTGGAAACTTTTCAGAAGCCAAGGGCCCATTGTTCAGGAAAATCCAACCATAAATGGCCAATTAAAACTTGTCCCACCAGCACTTTCGAATACCTGTTCCCTCTAGCCCAGTGGTTCTCAACCTTGACTGCACATTAGAATCACCTGGGAATCTTTTAAAAATCCTGATTTCTGGGCTTCATCCTCTGGAAATTCTGTTTCTTTGTTATGGGATGGGGCCACAACATTAGTAACAAAGAAATAGAATTTCCGGAGGATGAGGCCCAGAAATCAGGATTTTAAAAAGATTCCCAGGTGATTCTAACGTGCAGCCAAGGTGGAGAACCACTGCTCTAGCCCTTTAAAAACCCTTGGCTGTACTCCAAACGCTGATGTTTTGAGTTTTGGCCTTTCACAGCATCAGCTGCGCAGGTTGTGGTCCGGGAACAGCACAGCACTTGTCATTTACACCACACACCACACTCCAGCAAAACCCGACTTCTCCCTGTAAAACTAACGCACACACTTTAATCCATTCGGCTTTTTGAAAAATGAAGGTGAGGCCTTGATTTACTGAGGTTTGCCTACCCTCCTCTCGCATGCCAGCACATTATTGTGGCAGCCTTGTACTTAATGTTTTGTGTCGGGCCCATTTCCATCTTGGCTGGAGAGCTAAGAGTGGAATTTTAACTATGGCTCTCCTTGTGTTTAACAGGCTAAAGTCAAAAGGCCACATCACATTCTACATCAGATTTGCATGAACAACTTCCACTGGAATGACTCATGTATATCTGCGTTGAGTTAAAATACCCCAACACTCAGGCACTATTAAGTAACATTCATTTTTAAAAAATCTTTTAAATGTGCATGTGGGAGGGTGAAACAGCATGTGTAAATTAATTCAACATTCACTCTGTTTGAAGAGATGTTTCATGTTTAAGGGCAGAAAGCCATTTGGACAGTCCTGCTCACCAGTTCCATCTTCATACGTGCCAACCGCTGAGCTGCTCCAAGCTCACCTGGGAGGCCTCACTAGCTGAGTCCCACCTGGTTATTTAAGGGGCAGGTGTGGTAGAGCGGAGTCCACAGCAGGCCTGGACTGAAGAAGCAAGATCACGTTCCAGCTCTGATAATAGTTGTATTGACCTGGGTAAGTCACTTAATTTTCCCCCATATCAACTCATCTGTAAACTGTCGACTTGGCAAGGGTATTATGTGAATTCAATAGATAACAGGTGTTAATTTGTATTTTTACCTGTTATTCAAAATGTAAACAAACAAAAGCCCAATAAAGGTGGAGAACAATATTAGTTTGAGTATAAATTGTATAACTCCTTTGGAAAGCAGTTGCAATGCATATTGATAACAATGAGTATTTAAAATGTCTCCTTCGATTTCATAATTCCACATTTGAGAATTTGTCATAGGAAATAAAAAAAAAATAGTAAGAGGAAATCTCTTTGAATAGCTATTTCCTTCATTTCATTTTTTTTTATCATGGAAAAACAAGTGAAACAACCTAAATTTTAAGCAAATAAGGGAATGTTTAAGCACATTATTACATGCTGAGATGATGCTTGGATTACATTCTTATAATATTAAATAAATAAAAATGGGTTCAAAATACATATTCTATATGATCACATCTTTGTACACCCTCCCAAAAACAAACCAAAAAAAAAAAAAACCACAAGTATTAAAAAGAATTGGAAAAAATAGAACAAAATTTACAACAATAATGGGTAGAAGAAAACTGGAAGATACTTTGGATAAAAGCACTATATGAACTTTTGCCCCTCTTTGCATTCCTAATACGCTATACGCAGACGATGGTTAGCATATAGTAAAAGAATATTTTTAAGGGTTAGATCTTAGTTCCTGATTAACTAGAACCTTCTTTTCAACTAACTTTCCAACTAATCAAAGTTTTACCTTAATTAGCCCTACAAAATAGTTCTGGGATACTTTTTCCAGTGGTTTATTCTTATTGTTCCATCCAACTATCTGTAAGATCATAAACATTCAGGAGCTAGCGCATTTGGCATTTGGTCAAATAGCAAAAGCTTGGATTTAGCCACTGAGTGTCATAAGGCCCAACATCAAAGGAATTTTCCAATGTTGCTCCCTGAATGCAGCCTGGCCCATGTCATTTGATCCTCAAGAATGCTGAAGGGTGAGCAGCAGCGGGGAGGGGGGTGAATGCCCACGGCAGGGCAGCCAATGTATACATTTCCATCAGCAGGAGAATAGGTACGAGCCAAACCAGCGAGGGTGGCACGTTTTAAGTGTAGACAGCAGTTTTGAGGGAAAACTTGCCGGCATATCATAGTGAAGGGGATACAATGAATAGAAACCCAGTAATGCACAGAAATAGAACAAAGCGTCCAAAATAGGCAAGTACACGGATATTTGCTTCTCTCACCCACCAGAAGTAACTTGTATTGCCTTCAGACGAAAGCTGACTTTCTTGGCCTCCTTTTGTGATGATAGAAAATATCATTTTGTGTTCCTAGCATGTCCTACAGGGCTCGCTACAGCTCACGTAGGAGCAGAGCACCACTCTCAGCACACAATGGCGTCGTCCACCAGGGAAATAGAAGATAGTCTATGTTATGGTAACCCGCAGAGGAAACGGATTTTGCAGGAAAGGAACAATATCTCTATGGCAGAAATTAAGTCAGTTTTTGAATTTCAAATAGAAGCGTTTCCTCACATCTGAGTTCACTTAAAGAGCAAAAGACCAGCCATGTGCCACAATGGCAGGGAATTAAAAGCCCCTTGAGGGCTTATGTAATTACAGGTTAGAAATGAAAGGTGGTTTTAAAATCTTCTAATACTTCACCACACACAAGACACACATTCCTTTTTTTTTTTAAAGATATTTTATTGATTTTTTTTTTTTTTTTAGAGACAGAGGAAGGGAGATGGAGAGAGAGAGAAAGGAAGAAACATCAGTGTGGGAGAGAAATATTGACCAGCTGCCTCCTGCACACCCCCTCTTGGTGACTGAGCCCAAACCATGGGCATGTACCCTGACCAGGAATCAAACCTGCAACCTTTCAGTGCACAGGACAATGCCCAACCAACTGAGCCATACCAGCCAGATCACATACACCTTCTTTATAGATAAGGAGACAGTTCAGAGAGGTTAGGGATTTTTCTGATATCACACAGCCAGTAAATGGTCGAGTCAGGATTCAGTCCCAGGCCTCCTGGCTTTTTGCTCTTGCTGCTATACTACTCAAACATCACAGGCCTTTTAGGCTACTAAACCTCCACCAGCACTGTTCATCACACATTCAAGAAGCAGTGTAGCACGATGTTGGACAGGTCAACTAATCTCTCTGAGCCTCACTCTCGTCTATAAAGCAAGATCATAAACCCCGTAACATGGTGGGAAGAATTAAATGAGACGATGCCCCTCCGTGCTGAGCAGCGGTCCTGGAGCACCACGGAAAATTCCAGGGATAGCATCTTCCGTTACTATCATGCCACTTCCTTGATGGCAGGCCAAAATTCTTGAACTTTCAGCATCAGCCTGGAAAGATGAGTATGATCTAAACACGTCATCCTTCTTCACAAAAGCTGTGTGGATGTCTCTGTCCTCAGCTGTGCCCAATCAAATCCGATCTGGACCATTTTGTGCCCGGCACTATTTTTAACACTAATCTCATCAGTTTTTATTTTCATTTTCTAGTTACCCAAACAAACCATTTTTACAGGCTGATGACTTTAGACCAAAGCTGCCAATAAAATAGACTTATCTTGAAAACACCAGGATCTTTCTGAAGGAATGTAACTATAAACACACATGTTACAGGAAAATTTAATAGGAGTGTGGTTATTGACTCGGAGGCCAGCTCAACTCTAAACTGGCCCTGTATGGTTTTGAGGGCATTAAAATCTATACGTGCTTAATATCCCAGCTACTCTGCCATCCATTAGGTTTGAATGTCCTTTATGGAATGAACTTGATCCTCCCGCCTTACTTTTGGTCTCTCTCCAGAGAAGCTAATGCGCTGGCATAGTTCTGCCATTTGTCAGCCAGAAGTCTGGTTACACATTTGCTCGTCAATCTAAACCTAACCTATTCTCATATGAGCACTTGGGGCTTCGTGTAAATCAACCAGACGTTCTGTCATTCACCAGCAATATCTCTCTATAGTATTCTACACCCATGCGCCTTCAGGAAATATTTCACTATGTTTGTGGAAGAACTATTCCAATGAACGTGCTTTTTCAGGAATGGTGACACCAGAATGTTATAAATCTGTTCATTACCACAACAAGGATAAATGGTATTTCTGCCAAAGACTTTTGATAGCTGGTACAGTAATGACTCTCAGCACTCTCTGAAATTAAAGGTCTGCCCTGAGAGGTAAGTGGTATAATGCATGACTAACAAAACGCAAACCCAAATTTCGGAGCTAAGCTTTCCTTGTCAGTGTAATTGATCGTGTCTGACAGACACTGCCTTAGGAAGTTCCTAATATTATTTCTACTCTCTCGGTATTAACGTGCAGGTGAGGCTGACCCCACTGTGTGTAAAAGGGCAGGTCCTTACTAACTTAGCATGTTTTATTGTGATTTTTCTTACATTTGAATTCACACACGCTTTAACAGTTGTACCTTAAATGTCTGCTATGGTTTAAGGATACTATTTCAGAGAATTATTAGTTCATCTCTCAGTGAAATATTTTATTTTGTGTCTGAAGTTTTACATATGTCTCCTTTTTCCCCAATCGACCCCCTCCCCCCATTCAGTGAAATATTTTAACATTCAGTTGGATAGTCTCTGAGGCTTTTTAAGATATTTGTTTCTGATTATAGTGATTAGTCATTAATTTTTTTTAAGGTAGGTGATTTGACTGTAGCCTTCACTAGCTCTTTGGGCATTTTAAAGAGGCATAAAGCAACTAAGGAATTGGGAATTTAAACAAGAAAAAGAAATATCTTTTGGACATGTGCATGACATTGGGCCAGTTAACATCAGTGCTTCTGAACTGTAAAATGGTGTTTTAATGTAGAGCTCGCTAATTCATGAGAATTATGGAGAAAGTGGAGAGGGGAAGGCTTCCAATCTAACATTTCTTCTAGTAGTACATTTTATTCCTGCAAGCGTCTGAAAACGCTTGGTATCATTACTGTTCACTCTGAGCCCTGGAAGTATGACCATAAGTGCTGAAAAAAAAACCCCAATATCTGTAAAAGGTTACTAATCCAAATACTGTGTCCTCTAAAATTCAAGACCCACAGATAGAGCTCTATTGCATTGGCTCTCAAAATGCCTAAAATGGACAGAATATAGCTGCCTAAAAATGGCCCGCAAGTAAGGTTTCAGATTTTGAACAGGCTCAGCAGATCATAGTTAAAGTTTGTTGGGTTTCAGACTTTAAGTCGCTTGGTCATAGTATAAAGATTAGTGTCTACTTAAGTAAAATGCTGTGTCTTACTGAAAGGCAGAAATGCTTTTCTCCCTTCATTGCTGTTCTTTTTCCTCTTTCTGACTTACTCCCTCTAGTGTTTACTGGGTAAAGCACAGAAACCAAAGCTCAATGTACAAACAAAAACCATTATTACAATCTCTCGATATTTTCCCTAGTTACCATGTACTAAAGCAAACTTACCACCAGATGTTTTGACATGAATTCTAAGTGACCACAATCATCTTTGATCTGAGAGTCTCAAAGTTAGTTTTTTGCATTCCAACTTCAGATCCCAAGAGGGGTCATTGGCTTCTACCCTGTTAGGGATAGGTTCCTCCTCTGCCCTTGAACCCTTGTATTCTACTTGCTTTGATTGTGATACACAGCAGGAGCAAAGATTCTCTAATAACTAAAGCCTGCAAGCAGTCAATTCTTTGACCTAGTTTCAAACGCATACGTTGATTCTTCTAAGTTACACAACAAGTTCATGATATTTTGACTGAAGAGAGAAGCGATTAATTTTTTAAATAGGTTTACAAAAACTCCTGGCTTATTTTCCACCACAGAAGTCCTTAGTCAAACCAGGAAGAGTAGCTTCTTGGGAAATGTATTGCTTATGGAAACTTCTTTATAGAGAAGGAAATATACTTCTAGAGTTGTCAGCTGCCATTGCTGCTACCTTGGAAACCAGCCACAGCTGAATGCAAGAGCTAACTATAGGCCAAGGTCATCTGGGGACCCGTGCAGCCAGCTCACAGAAATGGCACCCACACCTTGCCAGAGCACATGGGCCTGCCAGCCCAGCCAGCCCAGCCCAGAGAGCTATTTTCAGCTGGAGTTCCCACAAGAAGGCTCTGGGACTGTCCTTCATGCTGCTGGCATTCCGTGTTACATGAAACCATTCCGAACTATAATTTTCTCTGTGCTCTGACTTCTCTCCTTTACCACATCTTACCTTTTTGAGAGCCCTATAGGAGGTTCATAGATGTCAAATTATAATATTAAAACTGACCTTTTACTTAACAACACAAAGCTCACCCATATCCATGGCTCTACTACATTGAATTACTTCAATGAATACCTGAGCAGGAAAGCTCAGGCTTAGTTAGCTTCCTACCTCATTACTGTCATCCACCGACCTCCAGTCTTTGCCATGTTGGTGAATTGGAGGCAGGGAGATTGGCTTGGAAGTGATGGCAGCAGTCTAGGCAAAAGTGGGTGAACTGTAATGACAGTAGACGTAGAAGAGGAGAGGATCAACAGCAGGTTCTTTGGCATTTGAATGGACTCTTCTGAGGCTCCACAAGCAGCTTGCACGCGCGCGCGCACACACACACACACACACACACAGCACATTTTGGACTCTTCTGTTCAGTGTGAGACTTTTTTTTTATTGTCTAAAGTTTTACATGTGTCTCCTTTTCCCCCAATTGACACCCCCCTCCCCCAGTGTGAGACTCTTTATGTAGGAAATTTATATTATTGATTTTGTGTTCCCCACATAAGCCATACTTAAATTAAGGCGGTAAATAAATTTCATCCTAGTAATTAATAAAAATAGAAATCTCATAAACAAAGCATCCAGTTGCATCCAGGAAAGTATATTTTAATCCAAGTCCTCTTTTGACCTATGCCCTTCAGAACCTGACTTACCAGATTCCAAGCTGGGTTGTTGTCTAAGAATCAATGTCTATATTTCAGGAAAACTGATGCTTCTGCCAAGAGATGAACTAGAAAAGTCTTGAGGACCAGGGAATTCAGGCAGAGAAAAAGAGTCAGGAGCAAGTACACGTGGGGCTGGAGCTTGCTGACCAATAAGCAGAGTCCAACTCTGGAATACTTAGAACAAAAGGGGCTGTTAAAATTGAGACAGACAGTATGCATGGCTCATATATATTGTATGCCTTTAGGCTATCTCTTCTCTCAATTATATCCCTACTAGAGGCCCGCTACACGAAATTCATGCACGGGGGTGGGGGGGGCACCAGATTCCAAGCTGGGTTGTTGTCTAAGAATCCATGTCTAGAGGCCCGCTACACGAAATTCATGTACGGGGGGTAGGGGGGAGGCCCTCAGCCCAGCCTCTTGCACCCTCCCCAATCCGGGACATCCCTCTCACAATCCTAGACTACTGGTTCCTAACTGATTACCTGCCTGCTTGCCTGATCGCCCCTAACTGCCTCTGCCTGCCAGCCAGATCATCCCTAACTGCCCCCTCTCTGGCTGGCCTAGTCGCTCCCAACTGCCCTCCTATCCCCACCGGCCTGGTTGCCCACAACTGCCCCCACTGCTGTCCTGGTCACTGCAGCCTGCTGTTCAGTCATTTGGTTATCCCTCACTAACCCCCTTGCTGGCCTTGTCACCCCACACAGCCTGCTGTTGGGTCGTTACTGTGGCAGAGTCCCAGATAATTTGCATATTCCTCTGTTATTAGTATAGATACTCTCTGCTCATCCTTGTAAATTCCCAGCTTGGATCTAGGATTCACTTAGTAAACTTGCCTTCACACTCATTTATCCACACAGTCCCCACATTGGCCTTTTTCCAGTTTAGATATTTCCCCTATGGAGTTTCCTCTTGAAACAAATACTTCTTTAAGAGGCTGCTGAGGTTTAACTAATCTATGCTTGCCCTTGGTGACATTTGGGAGCCAAAGTTCATGACGCACAGTCTTCTCTGGCATCTCCTTATCAAACCAAGTATCAACCCTGCTTAAATTCTGCTCAAAGCTTGGACACATGTGGATCATTCACCAGCTGTGAAAAATTGACTCCCAGAAAAATATTTTGACCATAAAACTCTTCTCAAGTCTGGCTAGCCTCCATATCTAAACTTCTCTTATTCTTCATCTACACAAACTCTCCATTTTTTTTCATTATCTTATTTGAAAAAGAAGTTGCTGAGAGTTTATGTGCTACACCTTGGATGGAGGCAGTGAACAAGACAAATGAAGTCCTTCCTCCCCAAACTGGCAGTCTAGTTTTTCAGTTGTCCCTTGAATCTTACCAATATATCAGAATATGTGTGCACGTGTCAAATATGCTCCCACCTGCTATTCCTCTGGGCCTTTCTGAATTCACATACTTCATGTAAGTCTTCTTACCTATGTCTGGTGGTGTCCCTCTTATAGCAGGCTGGGTTATGAACCAGCTAAAGGATCATACCTAAATGTGCTGCATTGAGCCAATGCTGATCTTAAGGAGACTTCTGGTAGTATCTCCAAGGGCTCTGTCATCCTATAATTTGTATCATTTAGGAGCTTTAATAAACATACTAGTAGAAAAGGCATGCTTACTCCTTGTGTGAACAACATGAAGCTGGATGGGTAAGAAAGGTCTCCAACCACAGAATGAAGATGTGCTAGTTATCTCTTACTACATAACAAATCATACCAAAACTGAGTGGCTTAAAACAACAAACACTTCTCTGGTTCATAAATTTAGAAGCAGCTTAACTGGGTGTTTCTGGCTCAGAGGCTCATGTAGTTGCAGTTTGGATGTGGGTCAAGGCTGCAGTCATTCGAAGGCTTGACTGGGGCTGGTGGATCCACATCCCACTACGCTGTGGGCAGAAGGGCTCAGTTCCTCACCATGTGAGCCTATCAAGACATGGCAGCAACCTTTCCACAGAGAAAGTAATCCAAGATAGAGAAGAAAGTCACAGTACCTCTTATGACCTAGTCTCTACTTTTTTCTTATTTGTTAGAAACAAGTCACTAACTTGTTTCCAGTCTACAATCAAAAGAGGATAATTAGGCTTCATCCATTAAAGAGAGGAGTTTAAACATTTTTGTGAACATATTTTAGTATAACCACTGAAGCTGCTTGAAAATTGTAGCTGTGTCCTCAATCCACGATGTGAAAGATCTAATTCTGCAGCAGTCTGAATAAAAATTCTTAGGAGTTTCAGTCAACAGAGTTCAGTGTGGGCCTGCTCCCAAAGTCAACATGATCCTACACTACATGAAGAACCAGGTGTCATCTAGGATGAGAAAGTGAGTCATGTCTGTTTTTCTGTGTCAGGGTCAGACCACAGTAGAGAGCTTTATTCAGTTTGGAACACCACATGGAGAGACACACTGGGGCCTATGTAGAGGACAGCAAATAGGGTGGTCAAGAAATTTGAGATGATGTCCCATAAAAGGTTATTGAAGGAAAAAGAGACTTTTAGGTCAGAGAAGACTTAGGGATGCTGTGGCCAATATCTCCAAGAATGTGAAGGGTATTCACTTACAGAGATAGACTTGTTCTGCTTTTTTTGTGCTGCATTCAGAACCAATGGGTTGAAGTCATGGGGGAAACACTTTGGATCAATGTAAAGAAGACAGTTCTAAGAGTCAGAGCTGACCTCATATGAAAGCAGCTGACTTCAAAGGCCACTCTTATTATCAGAGGCCTCTCTGTCAGAAGGCTGACTTAAGGTGTAGGAGGAGGAAACTGGTATGGTAGCTTTGTACAGAGTTTCTGTGATCTTATCTCACACACACTTTTCCCGTGTAGCTGCGTAGTCACCAGTGGAGGAAGTTGATAGCAGTGGGCAGAATCTGGTCTTTAGTTCTATTGGCCAGAATGGCATGATCATTTACAAGTTCACATTTCTGTGGTTAGAGATTTGGGCTGGGCTCAGCTGGTCGGTTCTTCTCAGGTCTCATCTGGGCCAAGTGGTTGGTCTAAGATGAGCCTCAATCACATGTCTGGTGATTAACAGGTTGTCTGGTTTGGGGCTTTTTTTCATGGTATTCTCATGGATCCAGTGCAGCAGGAGTTGGTACGTATACCTCAGTGTACCAGTGCTTTTCAAGTCTCTACTTGTATCATGTTTGCTAATATTGCAATGGTCAAAACAAGTTACATAGTCAAACCCAGAATCAAGAAGT
This sequence comes from Myotis davidii, assembly GCF_000327345.1. Classification (NCBI taxonomy): domain Eukaryota; kingdom Metazoa; phylum Chordata; class Mammalia; order Chiroptera; family Vespertilionidae; genus Myotis; species Myotis davidii. The sequence continues at coordinate 1,448,949 of NW_006293001.1, read as the reverse complement.
AAAAAAATATACTTCTTAATGGGAAGAGTGGCAAAGGCCAATACACAAGGAAGGAAGATATTTATGGCCATTTTGCAAACTACCACAGAGACTTTTTCAAAGTTACCTGAATTACACCTGGATGTCACTTTGAAGATCCCTCCAGCATTGCTCTGCATAATTTTGACCCGACCACAGTGAGAGTATCCTCTGTGTCACGGTGAGCCCAATGATGGTGTGGAACAATCACAGGCCGGCTGCCATGTGCAAAGAGCTCAGACTAGCTCTGTGAGCAGACAAAGGGGCAAACACTCAGCCATCACTGAGGAGCCTCCCATCCACTTGGGGGAAACAGAAGGACAAGACAAACCTAAGATAACTAAGGGACAGAAACGGCAACGAACTCCATGGCATGTTTGGGGAAGAATAGTATTTTAGGAGAATTCAAAGATATATTCTGGGCCCCCATTTTCACTCAGCAATGAGGCAACATGGCAATTAGTAAGCAGCTGCTCCCTGTGATAACCCACAAGCGCTCTTACAGGGCAGTCCCCACCGCTTCCTTGTCACACTTCCACTGTCTCTTAGCACTGAGCCCCGCTGTCAGTTGCTGTTTGAATCAACACTTACCCTATTGTTGTCTTTTTGAAGAGTTTAAGAAGATACCCTAGTCGTTATTAAAAATGTGAAAACTGAAGATAGACCAGCAGGGCTATGATTTTGTAGAGAAAAGAATATTACTGCATATTAAATATACGGCAGGTCCTCAAATAACATCATTTCCTTCTGTTATAATGTTGATGAAATGCTGTAGCTACTTAACTCTTGATTACATCAATTAGCCTATAGTAAAATTGGCTTCATTATATACCGTTTTGCTAAGTTCCACGAACCTATTGATGACATTAAGTGAGGACTTCATGTACAAGGAAAATGCATCAGTGTCAAAAAAAATGTACCCCAAAATGCTATTACGAAATGGCTTCATTTATTCACTCAATTCATTCATGTTGCTCACCTGGTCTGTGTAGCCATTTGAGTTTTCCACTCTTGATGTACAAATACTCACCTCATTGTTCAAACTAAGGCTCTACTTCTCTCTGCACCCTGTGCTTTGTGAAAAATGGGGTGGGGAGAGTTGTCAACAAATATTTGATTGACTAATGGGTAGCTCGGTCAAGTGTCTGGAAGAGAATAAATATGAGGGAAGGGGACCTCCTTCCTCGTTTAGTTAATATTTTGCCAAACCCAAATGGTTGATTCACATCTAATCATTGTATTTTAAGCAGGGACAGCTGGAGCTCCCTGCTTGCATCCTGCCCAGTCTTTATTCCTTCAATAAAGGCAGGAAACAGAAGGGCTCCACACACAGCAGTCACAAAACCTCATCAAAGACAAACCGCTGACATGGGAACCTAACCAGAAAAGGCTTGCAGGCCCAGCGTTGGCTTTTGGGAGCCACATGCAGGCACACACCGAGTAGCACAGTGAGCAGCCTTCTTCCTTCTTCCTTTGGGGTTGGGGGCGGAGGAACAAGGCTTCCTCGGTTTTCTAACGAATGACCTATTTCAGTGAAATAAGAACGGGAGGGCGATCATGCAGTCAGTCAGTCAGTTATATGCCAAGTCATAGCGATGTGAGTATTTCATGCCAGTAATCCTGTCTAACAGAAAGTCATCTGGCTTTTTTCCATTCCTTTTAGCAAGATTGCAGCTGTAAATCAGCGGAGTGTCCTGGCGGCTGCTTCAGGTTGCTTGTCGGGAGTGTCTAGGGGGAAAGAATCTTCAGAATAATTTAGAATATGAGTCTGAGAGGGAAGGTCAATTTTGCTCTTTAGAATCCCAGCACTGAGCCAGACTAGGCTTTGAAGGAATGTTCTAAATGTCGGGTTTAGAATTTGAATTAAAATATCTAAAAACGCAATAATTCATACTTTGACCCCCATGAGACCTAGTTCAGGTTTTCGGCTCTGACCTCTGACCATCCTCTAAACTGGGGAGACCACTTTACTAACAGTCCACTTTGGATTGATAAAATCCCTTTTTACTCATAAGATCAGTTTTATTTGTAGCTCCGAGAGGTAAATAGGGAGGGTGTTGCTCTGACCAGAAGGACATTATGAACAGAAGCTGGATTTGCAGGGAAAGTTTAGGTCCTGGTCCTATTTTTTATTTTTTATCGACTTCTCCCTATTATACTCACCCTTCAGCCCCTGGCAACCACTTTTTTATTCTGCTTGTGTAAGTTTGACTTTTCTTTTTTTTTAAGATTCCACATACAAGTGATGCCAGTATTTATTTTTCTTGGTCTGGCTTATTTCACTTAGCATAATGCCCTCCAGTTCCATCCATGTTGTTGCCAACGACAGGATGTCCTTCCTTCTCATGGCTAAATAATATTCCTTTGTATGTATATGATGCATCTTCTTTACCATTCATTCTTCAACAGAGATGTATGTTGTTTCCATATTTTGGCTATTGTGAATAATGCTGCAATGAATATGGGGGTGCATGTATCTCTTTGATATCCTGTTTTTATTTCCTTTGGCTAAATACCCAGAAGTGGGATTGCTGGATCATATAATAGTTCTATTTTTAAGTATTTTTGGTCCCACCTCTTAATGACAGTGTGACCTTAGGCAAGTACCTTGGCCTCCTTGGGCCTTTCTTTCTTCATCTCTAAAACTAAGAGACAAGGTTATTCAGAGGAATAAATGAGAAAGAATTTTGTAAAGTAATAAGAAGTTTGCGTTAGAAACCATGGGGCAGAGAGATAAATGGCCAAAGTGACTCAACCAGCAACTGCACCATCAGAGCTAGAACCTGTGTTTCATGACTCAGCACTTAGTCCCGCACCAGCTGGCTTGTGAACTAAAAGCATACCCATTTTCCTCTGAGGTCAGCACCTCTGGGCTAGGACTGCATTGATATGAGATAAAATTAAGTAGACTGTGAAAGGCTGGATCTATCCCTTCGCAGGGCTCTGATCTATCTATACTGCAACTCCTGCCAGATTTACTTAATCCTCAGTAAGTCACAGACACAAACAGGACTCAGTTGGCATTATTTGGTGGAAAGAATCTAGTGCAGGAATCTATTGTGGCCCCATTGCTGGGAAGCATGAGTGAGAAGGACACGAGACTTTGGAAACAATCCATAGAGATGACAGTGATCCATAGCTGTGGACTTCGCTACAGTCCTTGCCTGAAGCTCTCTGCTCTGTCCCTGGCCCTGCATCCTCAGCAGATGTGCCTCTTCCTTCGGTGCCTATGAATGCTTCCCCTCAGTAGGGCCACTGTTGAATTACAGCAAGGGTACCTCTCTCCCCAACCATGAATTCTGCTGCACAATATCTCTGAAGACCTCCCACACTCTGTGGACTTAAAGCGGAAGAACAGAGACCCCTGGAGATAAAACCCCACACTCCTTCCCTCCTAAAGGCATCATTTTTGGACAGTCCCACACTAGCTTCTTATATCAGAAGTCATTTGGGAAGAAAGAAGCACCTTAAGTAATATTAACTCTGATCACACTGCTTTAATTATTAACATTTGGCAGTCAAAGGCAACAACAGCACTTCATCCAGATACTTGGAACAGCTCACACCCCAACCTTCATAAGATGTTTGAGCAATCATTTTGGATGGGTACACTCACTCTTCACACATACCAGCAAACACTCCAGAGTGTAATGGCCGATTCATTTATTCTGCAAATATTTATTGAACTGGCACTGTTGTAGATGCAGGGAATATACCAGCAAACAGACAAGAATCCCTGTTCCTATGGAGGTTAGATTCTAGTGGGAGGTAGAAGAGGCAAATATTTAAAAATAAAAATAATAAATAAACATAATAAATAAGGAAAGTATATGGAAGGTTAGAAGGTATGAGAAAATATAGTAGAGTAAGAGGAATGGGGTAGGGGCGGTGTCTCGTTTTAGATGGTATGGTCAATGTCAGCCTCATTAAGAAAGTGACATTTTAGCAAAGTCCTGAAGGAAAATAAGAAAGGAACCAAATGGATATCTGAAAAGTGGTGCTATAGTCAGAATAACCAGTGCAAAGGTCCTGAGGTAGGAACATGCCTAGAGTGCTGGTGAAACATCCAGGAAACATCTGGAATGCAGTGGTGAGGATAAAAGTAGAGGAAATGAGGTCATAGAAGAAACAGTGTCCTGATGGGTAGGACCCTGTAGGCTAATGTATAAACTGCTTTCCTTTAGAGAGATGGAGCCATCGGAGCAGACGAGTGACATGATCTGACTTGGGTTTTAATAGGATTGCACTCTGGTTTCTGTGTGGTGGTTTCACTATATGCTCAAATAAGGCCACAGGGATAGGCCATATACCTACTACTTATTTCCTCCAAGACATTCAGGGTTGGTGGGCTTCCAGGCTAGCACATCAGCGTCCCCCATTGAACTGAATTCTTCTGTGGCCTCCATTATGCCTCCCTCCCTGCTCTCCAAAGTCGCATCATCTTCCACGCCAGCACCACATGGAAATGGACCGAGAAAGGGGAGAATCTCCCATTACCCTCTGTTTGCAGACTTCCCCATAACTCTGACTCCACCTAGCAAGATCCATTAGAGCTAATGAACAGCCCTCCTTTCAGAAGGTGTCTCTTCACAATGATTAATTCTGGGGCAGAGACAGAAAGCTCATTCCATTATGGTTCTTTTAAAAAAATTATTATTATTCAGGCTTCTACTACTGGCATGAACGGCGGGTGAATTTCTGAAGTCATGTTACTTAGCTGTCACAACTAGTAATAGAAAAATTCAATTTATAAAGCATTAGGAAAGGCAGGAGAGGCATGCTCTTCGGTTTAGAACAAAGGAGATCAATCCCGACACAGTGGCAGCATGACATTCGTGGACTTTGAAGATTCCAGGCCTCCTCTTCATTAATTAGAGAGAATCAAGAGTTCTGGTGGTTAATTATTTGCAGAAATTGTGCTCTGCAAAAGCAGCTGCCAGCTCACTCCAGCCCCCTCCAGCTGCAGCTCTGCATGATAATTAATCTGTGTGTCAGTCCTAAGCTCGATCTGGGTTGGCAAACAAACACTCAGATGGCCACTGCCACCCACCAGCCCTTGGGTTTGGGTGGGATCATGAGACTTCCTTGCACAGGCACCCCATGGATTACCCTGGATAGGCAGGGCTTTAAAAGTCCACATCAAGAAACATAAGATCAAAGTCACCTACAATCCACCCTTACACAGTATAAGATTGGAGGGGTTCAGAGTGTTTCACGAAGGTACAGTCAGTATTCTTGTGTTGTTGCTGCTGTTGTTATCACAGGATTAAGTAATCAGTTCTCTTAAAAACAACTTTATTTTTAAAATTTTTAAAAAATATTTTTCTTATTTCAGAGAGGAAGGGAGAGGGAGAGAGAGATAGAAACATCAATGATGAGAGAGAATCATTGATTGGCTGCCCACTGCACACCCCACACCCCGGGGCATCTGCCTTGACCAGGAATTGAACCGGGATCTCCTGATGCTTAGGTTGACACTCAACCACTGAGCTACGCCAGCTGGGCTTTAAATTTTTTAATGACAAAAGTAATACACATCCTTTGTATCAATTGTAAGCCATGGAGAAATGTATAAAGTAAAAAATGAGGGCTCCTCCGTGCCCCCTTCCCTTCCCCCTCCTGAGAGAACCATGATGAGGTCTGAGCCTGAGAGAACCATGATGAGGTCTGAGCCTTTCCCTGCAGATTGCAGCTGCCTTCAGACTGTAGTCGTCAAACCCTTCTCTGACCAGCCGGAACCTGATGGCTCAGCATGACAGCTTGGCGTCCCTGCTGTTTAGGTGCCCACGAGGTCCTCTACTCCCCGCTTCTCTGCTTGCACAAGCCTCGGTGGCAGATTCAACACAGGGCGTCTTGCCATTACCCTGGACTTAATGGCAGGGCTGGCGTGAGAACACAGGATGACACTGATACCTAATTGTACAATCTTCATGTTTGCATGCAGGAGACCAGAGGTAACTCTGAGAACCCTTTCGTGGTGTTAGCAGTGTATCTAACCACGTTAAACCCCGTCCTTTAATTTGCCCAAGTGAGCCCAAGGCCTCATTTCCCATGGGTAAGACAGTGGGCAGAGTCCCATCTCTGACCTGCACCCCCAGGCATCTATTTCTTGGGGGATTTCTCCAGATGACTTCAGATCTAGAGCTGAGGGCACCTGATTGGCATTCAGGAAAAGCTGCTGGCAGCGGGATGAGAATGGTTGCCTGGCCTAGCTTTCCCCAAATACCCACATTACCTTAGGTGTTTAGACATTTGCTGGCATTAAAACCCTTTGGCCATTTCACAGTCCATGCATTTAAGGCACTTGAAACTCTCTCTACAGAGCAGCTAAGGTTGTAATATTAGCCTGGCTGACATCAGATCTCTCTCTGGTTACCAAGGTCATTCTGACCACTTAGAGCAGTGGTTCTCAACCTTCCTAATGCTGCAACCCTTTAATAAAGTTCCTCATGTTGTGGTGACCCCCAACCATAAAATTATTTTTGTTGCTACTTCATAACTGTAATGTTGCTACTGTTATGAATCATAATGTAAATATCTGATATGCAGGATGTATTTTCATTGTTACAAGTTGAACATAATTAAAGAATAGTGATTAATCACAAAAACAATATGTAATTATATATGTGTTTTCCGATGGTCTTAGGCAACCCCTGTGAAAGGGTCATCTAACCCCCAAAGGGGTCACGACCCTCAGGTTGACAATCCACAGGTTGAGAACCGCTGACTTAGAGGTTACCCAACTCTAAACAACAGTAAGCAAATTTTATCCACATCTTGACAATAGCATGTGTTTTTTACACCCACTTGTAATTATCTGTCTACCAGACTATCTCCCCACTAAAGAGTTACCATCTCTTTGAGGGCAGTGAAAATGTTTAGTATCTTGGTGCTGCCAGCACATGGCTGGGACTGGGAACAGGTCTTAGGCTAACTCTGTTTTACTGGGCTTTTATTATGTAGTATTGGTTTGTTTGGTGGCAGGTGTGTGTGGGGGGGGCGGGGGGGTAGTTGTTTGTTTCTATTAACATAATCTGATACAGTATGTGATGGTTAGCTTTATGTCATGTGCAGTACCCAGTTATTTAATCAAACAGTAGGTGTTTCTGTGAAGATATTTTGAAGATGTGATTGTTTATCATCCAATTAGTTGAAGGCCTTCAGATAAAAGCTGAGGTTTTCTGGAGAAGAAGAAACTCTGACTTAAGACTGCAGCATCAACTCCTGCCTGTTTCCAGGCTGCCAGCCAACCGTATGGATTTGCCAGCTCCACATTGTATGAGCCAATTCCTTAAATAAATAT
>NW_006293001.1:1437230-1441524 GCF_000327345.1 Myotis davidii | reverse complement strand
TATATATATACCTCCTTCTATTTGTTCTGCTTCTCTGGTAAACCCACACTGATGTACCTAAATCCATGTGAAACACACCATTCATTCATTCAGTTGGTTAACTCAACATATATGTTTCTATATTTAAATATTTTTTTATTGAATTTTAGAGAGAGAAGAAGGGGAGAGAGAGAGAAACATTGATGTGAGAGAAGAACATCCACCTGCTTCCCCTGCATGACCCCATGGGGATCAAGCCTGCAACCCAGGCATGTACCCTGACCTGGAATCGAACCAGCAATTCCTCAGTACAATGGATGCTGCGCAACAAACTGAGCCACACCAGCCAGGGCTCAACAAATATTTTTTGAGTGTCTACCATGTGCCAGGCTTTGTGCTAGTGCTAGAAATAATGATAGGAGGAGACAGTCCCTGCTCTCAAAGACTGGTTAAATTTAAGGCAAGTTCAGGGCAGTGAATCTGCAGGAACTAGACTCAGACAGTGAGTCACCTGCAGCTGCCTTGGTTGGAGAATGAGCAGCCAGGACTGGTACAGAGCCAAGATGGAATAAAATGCATTTGCTCAGGCGTCCAGGACACCCAGGCTTCTTGGTGCCAAAAAAAAAAAAAGGACACAAAGCTTTGGGTAGAGAGAGACAAGGTGGCATGGTCCCCCCCGGCCCCCTCCCCCAGGATGAAAAAACTTTCCTCTTGGCAGGCACCGGGTCCCAAGAATTCCCCTTCCAAAAGTGATGGGATGACCTCATGATGACCTCACTCCCTTTCCAAGAGCCCTGGGGATTTCTTATCAGCCCAGAAGCTCCGGGGAAGGGTTGTCTTGAGCTCTGTCATTGCACCTTGAAGAGTTTGGCCCAGAAGACGGGATGATGGGAAGAGCAGAAGGGGCCTTGGCTCTTTGCGGTCTCTGAATGTGGCAACTTTTCAATTAAATTGTAAAGGAATATGTTATCCTGATGTTTGTCTTTGCTGAAAATATGTAAGCAAACAACGCCATTATCGGTGCCTACAACCCGTTCCCAGGATGCGCTTTTCCCTCAGCCCTTCCTCAGGCTCTGGAAAGAATGGCTGCAAAGGAATAGCCAGATGGAAGCCAACAAGTGCTTGGGAGAGTGCTCAAAATGGGTCCCAGCACTGTTTTTGAGCAGCGTCACCAATGGAAAGGCACCATGAAGGTGAATCACTCCCTAATTGGGTGTTTTGAGATATTGATCATAATTCCTGATTCATAAGGTTACTGAGAAATTTTTTTCCCCCTTAATCCTCACCCGAGGATATTTTTCTATTGATCTTTAGAGAGAGAGAGGAAGGGAAGAGGAGAAACAGAGAGAAACATCAATGTGAGAGAGACACATCAATCGGTTGCCTCCTGCAAGCAACCCGACCAGGTACCCTTCAGTGCACTGGCAGACACTCTATCCAGTGAGCCAAATGGCTAGGGCGGGTAGCCATCCTACACGCCTGGCCCAAACACCTTCCTAATACAAAGAGTTCTGAGTGTCCCATGGGTTCTTTAAATGATGTACACAAAGAGCTTAGTGCACAGTGGGTACAAAAATGAGTACTGGTTTTCTGCTCTTAGAAAATTTTCATGTAAACCTGAGTTACAGAGAGGCCCATGTGATATACATCACTAGAGGGGGTGGCTAAGAGCAGGCTCCTGGAACAGGCAGCTGGGCTTGAATCACTTACTACTTAATAGCTGTGTAAGTGAGTTTATAAAGTCTCTTAACTTCTCTGTGTCTTGTTTACCCACCTGTAAAATGGGACTGATGGTAATAGTGCTTTTCTCATAGGAGTTTTTGTGAGGAATAAGTGCATAGCAAAGCAGGTACGTAAGGAACATATACATATGTTAGCTGTTATTATATTATACTAGAGGCCCGGTGCACAAAAATTTGTGCACTCGGTGGGGGAGGGGGGGTCCCTCAGCCCAGCCTGTGCCCTCTCACAGTCTGGGACCTCTCGGGGATTGACCACCTGCTGGCTGAGGCCTGCTTCCCAGGGGATTGGGCCTAAGATGGCAATCAGACATCCCTCTGGCAGCCTGGCAGCCCTCCGGAGATGTCCACTTGCCAGCGGGGAGCAGACCTAAGCTGTAGTCAGACATCCTTAGCGCTGCTGAGGAAGCAGGAGAGGCTCCCACCAACACCGCTGTACTGGCAGCCGTGTGTCCCGGATCAGGGTGAGGGTCCTGCTTGGATGCCTGGCCAGCCTGGATGAGGGGCTGAGGGCTGTTTTCAGGCGGGCAAAGCCTGCAACTGAAGCTCCCAGTCTCTCTTGTTTTTCTTTTCTTTATTCTGGGATTTATTTACCTTCTGTAATTGAAACTTTGTTGTGGCTCCAGTTCTGAGGCTGGCTGGCTGAAAGCAGATATCTCGGGGTTGTTTAGCTTCTATAATTGCAACATTGTTGCTTAGACTGGAGCTCAGAGCCCAGCTGTGGCAGGCGGGGAACCTTGGCTTCCTCCATCACTGGAGCAAGCAAGCCTCATGTTCGCTTCAGCTGCATGGCTGCCGGCCGCCATTTTTGTTGGCAGTTAATTTGCATATCGCCCTGATTAGCCAATGGGAAGCGTAGCAGAGGTATGGTTAATTACCATGTTTGTCTATTATTAGATAGGATCATTATGCTTCTGATCTTTATTTTATTTCTGCATATTCATGAGTTGCAATGTCATCCTAGTTCATTCCTTACTTTACTATACAAATATTCTTTCACACCTATGTCATCTAGAATAACATTGTACAATTATGCTATGTGAAATTATCATTTTTGAGGGTGTTAATAGGTGCTTTGTGGAAAAAAATAGTGAGTACCTATTATGCACCAGACACTATACTAAATGCTTGGGTATAGAATAGTGACAAAACAAAGCTCCAGTTTTCATAGAGTTTATAATCCTTGTATAGTAATAGTAAACAAATAAATATATAATACAATGTCAAGTAACAATAGGTGCTATAAAGCAAAATGAATTGGGGTTGGAAAATAGAGTGTAAATTGGGTGCTATTTTAGATGGAGTAGCCAGGGGTGGCTAAAAGGAGATGACACTTGAACAGGACTGACTGAATTCCTGCATGAAGTGAAGGGGTCAGCAAGGCAAATATGCAGAAGAATTACGTTCCTAGCAGAAGGAACAGTCAGCACAAAAGGCTGAGCTGGTAGTGTACTTGGAGGGTCCTGTGTGAAGGGGACAGAGGAGGGAAAGAAGTCAGAGAGGCCATGAGAGGCCAGACTGTGCCATGCCTATGGGCCACTGTAAGAACCTTGCATTTTATTCGAGAGCTTGGGCTTTATTTCAGAGACAAAGGGGTGTTGAAGGTTCTGGAGCAAGAATGTGACAGAGCGGTATTACTAGTATGTAAGCTGTGTTTTAGGTCAGTGATGTTTCAATTTTGGGAGCACAAACGAAGTCTTACATAGAAGTATCATACTTAATTCTGATAAACAAGGGATGCTCTGGCTGAAGTGGGGATGGGAGTTCAGAGCCCCAATCATTGCCTCCTTCTCTTGCCTTCCGCAGGAACCTGTGGGACCCCCAGAACTCCTGGTACTAGGAAGGTATCTGGGCCAGGTGTGTAGGATGGCTACAAGCTACAAACATTGGAGGCAGGACAAGAGCTCAATCAAGACTTCCCCAGTAACCCAGAGGGGAAATACTAGAGTCTTAGGCTGTGGTAAGGGGGGAGTGCAAATGGAGCAGAATTGATTAAACAAATCTAGTCTGTTCTGCTTATCCTTCTGAGCTAGTGTATGCCTATGTTGTGCACAACCACTAAGAAGTAAGAATATGCCATGGAATGTGCCAAAGAGATGACCATGTTTGGGATTTGGGGGTGATCTTTTCTGATGTATAGTCTGTATAGAGATGAAGAAAGCTAAAGAGTAATTTCTACCCAATGGGAGAATATTATCAGGAGGTTGGAATAGATTTTCTTCCCTCTCTCCACAAAAGGCCCACATTAAACGTTACCTCTTCATAACCACCATCTTCTCCTCACTCTGCCAGACTCTTTAGTCTCCTCCATTTTCCGTGATTGCGCTGAAAGTGCTCCTGCCTCAGGCCCTTTGCACCTGTTGTTTCTTCTGCCACATGGCTGATTCTTCACTGCCTTCAGGCCTTCACTCAAATGCTACCACTCAAATCCTACAGAAATGGGGGTTCTGTAGCTACGCTACTTGCTCTCCTCCCTGCTGTTTTCTTTTCTTCTTAACTCTGTTTTCTGTCTAATGTACTATATATTGTACTTTTAAAATATTGCTTATTACCTCTCTCCTCCCCTCCAGTGCAGA